>NW_013667047.1:194352-214850 GCF_000517525.1 Limulus polyphemus
CCCAAAAGTTGGCGGTTGGTGGTGATGACTTCCCTCTAGGCTTACACTTCTAAATTAGGGACGGTTAGCGCAGATATCCCTCGTGTAGCTTTGCGCGAAATCCGTAACAAACAAACATTTTTCCTAGCGACATATGTATGGTAAAGCATTTAACAAGTAACAACAGGACATTTACAGATAAATCATTATCCTATAATCAGCTATAAATTTCACAAAACTGACAATACCTTGAATAATAAGTCTAGCAAGGCTAGGATATCGAAAGAGTGTCACGTTGTAAATCTCCTTTATATCGTGCAATTTGAATAAGTTAAAGGCATTTTTGAACCCGCTTAAAGACATGCAGCAAATTAATCATTCCTTATATTAGTGAGGGTTTCAGTAAACAAATCCTCAAGTCTATAAATAACCAGGAAATGGTTTAAAACAAATCTTAACTTCCTCGAACAAAAATTGAATCGATGGGTAAATATGGTAAACACTCGCTTTTAATGGCACGGTGCCATTATAATGTTGTTTATGATGTAAGAAAACAGTACACCTTTCGCGTGGCACTGGATAATATTTACGTAACACGAAGTTCCACAATCTGACACCAGTCTATTTTACATCATAGTAAATAAGAAAATTACGACACACCTTTAAAATTGTTTTTTACTCCATGTTCTGTCAGTTTGGTCTGGTGGTTGAGGCTCTCGACTCGCAGGTTGTGGGTTTCAGGTTCGAATCTCATCACCGAATGTGCTCCCACTTTTAGCCGTGTTGGCGTCATAACGTCAATTTTGATTTTCGATTAGATTGCGCGAAATTGTACAAAAACAAACAATCCATCGGTCTTGCTTAAATTTTCTGGTTTTTAATAATACAGAATATCCGTTTGGAAATTTAACTAAAATTTATATACTTTTAAACCCTTATCACTGCACGGAAAAACTTTTGTTTTTACTCCTAACATCAGACAGTTGTTGTAATGATCAAGCTGCTTGCTGAACAACATACCCTAGAAATGGTGTAAGCCAAATTGTCTGTAAATAAAAGTTTATATATGACATTAACAAACAATATTTTGTTACTTTTAAGCTACTTAGGGTTAGTGATTACAAAACAGTAACTATCGTAATCATTTTCCATTTTACAAGGAGATGCAAAACAAACAATTATCACCAACTCTGTTCTTTCTGTGAGTTATAGCGTTAGAAAGCATCGTAAGTTCAGAGTTATCAACAACCCATTGTTCTTTAACGATGCTTTCTAACGCTATAACTCACAGAAAGAACAATGGGTTGTTGATAACTCTGGACTTACGATGCTTTCTAACGCTATAACTCACAGAAAGAACAATGGGTTGTTGATAACTCTGGACTTACGATGCTTTCTAACGCTATAACTCACAGAAAGAACAATGGGTTGTTGATAACTCTGAACTTACGATGCTTTCTAACGCTATAACTCACAAAGTCCAGAGTTATCAACAACCCATTGTTCTTTTTGGGAATTATAGCGTTAGAAATAATTTAATTAAGCATAATCAACAACTCCTTCGGTGGATAATCGGTACGCTCCTGCAGTTAAAACGCTAACATCTGAGGTTCGATTCCCACCTGTGGATAAAAAGCAGATAGCTTACTGTGCAGCTTTGCGCTAAACAAACAAATAGAAGCAATCAACAATCATTTCTTGTTTCTGGTAATTGTATCGTTAGAAAAAAAACGTAACTTAAGCGCTATCAACAATTCTTTGTTCTTTACTTTTTTGGAATTATGTCGTTAGAAAAAACGTAAATTAAAGAGTTATCAACAACCTTTTGCTATTCTTTTTTAAAAATCATATCCTTAGAAAAAACGTAAATTACGTAAAAAGACGCATGAAGCATAAATATATAAAAGAGTAAAGAGTAACAGACAGTTTCCCATTTTTATGCCATAAAACCAAAGCTTTCTGAAAGTGAAAATTATTTAAATCAGACATGTTTTTGTTGACACTATGCACCGAAATGACAATAATGTTTTGATGTTGTTAAATATACATATATATATATTAGTTTTCGCGTTCCCTTCTTTTGTTTTAATCGTATTTTGACATTTTATATTTATCTTTCATATAATACAAATAAAGCTCATGAGTAAATAAAATGAAAATTTACTTTGTCGCATTTCTTGTACAAGAATTGGAAGTATCTTGGAGAATATATAATTTTGAAAATGAAAACGAAATCCTAACATCGAGTTCTTCAATTTCACTATATTACTGGTCAAGTTTATTTGTTGGTTCTTTTTTTCTCAAGTACATTTAATTAAATATGTATACTAATGGAATTACAAATGGCTACTATCACTCAAAATATTTTGTACTCAACATTCATGATATTTAGAGAAAAAGAAATGGAGAATCAAAGAAATTAAAATTCACAAGAGGTATTTTGGCGTTGCAGTTATGTGGCTGGGATGTTCGATTTTGGAAGAAAGAATAGGATTTTGTACACAGGGGTTATAACACGAGATGATTTCAGATTTTTCAGAGAGGCTAGTGATCTGACCAATCCCTCCCTTTCAAACTATAGGCCCCCCAGTGGCACAGCGGTATGTCTGCGTACTTACAACGCTAGAAACCGGGTTTCGATACCCGTGATGGGCAGAGCACAGATAGCCCACTGTGTAGCTTTGTGCTTAATTACAAACAAATCAAACTATAGTAGCAAGTTATGCCCCCCCCCCCCCCATAGGATCTTCTGTTTTTATATGTTTGGAAACTTTTAAGAACATTCATCCCAAAGTAATAAAAAAGACGTGGAGTAGCCTGGTTTGTCAAAAGTTTTATTTTCTTGAATATATTTTCGTTATGTAACAAGTTGAAGTTAATAACATTATAACTTCTCAGAGGATTGTCACTATCAGAGTCTAAAAGTATGGTTATATTCATTGTAAATGTTTCATCAGATCTGTGTTCGCTGTAGTATCATGTGCAGTAGTAACTCACCACTTCTCACTAGCTACACATCAACTGTGCGCACTTTAATACATGTACCACGTGTAACTTTAACACATGTACCACGTGTAAATTTCACACATGTACCACGTGTAAGTTTCACACATGTACCACGTGTAAGTTTCACACATGTACCACGTGTAAGTTTAACACACGTACCACGTGTAAGTTTAACACATGTACCACGTGTAAGTTTAACACATGCACCATGTGTAAGTTTTCACACATGTACCACGTGTAAGTTTAACACATGCACCACGTGTAAGTTTAACACATGCACCACGTGTAAGTTTCACACATGTACCACGTGTAACTTTAACACATGCACTACGTGTAAGTTTAACACATGTACCACGTGTAACTTTAACACATGCACCACGTGTAAGTTTAACACATGTACCATGTGTAAGGGAAGATTCTAGTCAACAACTGAAAACAGAAAAACTTTTCAAATACCTCAGAAATAAGTTTAAATGTGAAACCAGAGCCAAATGCTTACTTAAAGCATATTAAACGTTTTAAAAATTAAGGCTTAAAAACTGTTTACTTTCCAGCATATGTGTGTCTTGATAAAAAAAAATGAAGTTGGCTGATGTAAAAGTTAAAGAACGTTAATTGGATGAGAAACGTTCATGACTGTGGTGTAATTCAATGTCGTCTTATGGAAAAATTCCAGATCCGACCCCACCCCTACCCCACACAATGCCACTTTCCTGAGAGCCTAAGGATATATGCCAGCTTTGGTAACAATCGGGCCAATAGTTCGCCACTTATAAGTGGACACACACACACACACTCACCAAATAATGGTTTAAAGGAACTATTCAGAAAGTCAAACTTCACAATACATCCACTTTCGAACACCCAACCTTAACTATTTTTCCCCTAAATTTTCAGCATGAAGAAGATTCCTCTGAATCACTTGAAATGAGCATACCTCAAAACCCATAACTACGAAATTTCGAATTTTCTTCCGGATATGACAGTGGGGTCCCAAATTTGCCACATATTACCCACTAAGTAGCTTTTCAGGATTAAGACCAGTATTAAATCCTCACAATGCAACTTATCCTTTCTTGTAACGTGCTTTACGCAAATATTAAATACATATTCATATGAAGTAACTTTCTTTCAAACAACTGCCCACCAAACATCTCGTAAACTTGCAAACCAAATTTTGCTTTCAGAAATATCACTTCGAAAATAAGACACATTAAAGGCAAGTTTATCAATACTCGTTAATAAACAAAAAATTACGATTTTGTAAAACCGGGCTGCAAGTAATTTTTTTTTTCTCCTTTCAGCTATGCAATATTAAAATTTGAAGATAGCTTTGATATATGGAAACAACTGTTAGATGAGTTCTTGCACAGATCTTAAAATATAATGTTGATAAATGGAAACATCGGCTCATGTAGGTATAGATCTTGAAAGTCGAGGTGTTTATTTTGCAACATCTCAACCAACAATTGGTCCAGTTATCAACGCTATTTTCAAGTTTTGAACAACGAAAACCTTTTCAAATATTAAAATTGGAAAGACGCCTGAATTTACTATTTGTTTTCTAAAAGACCCTTATATGAACGTAAAATATACATATCTAAAAACATAAGCTTATCAAGTTTTCAGTCTATAATTAATGGATTTCGGTAGAAGACAAAAGGACTTCTGGACATTGACTTACGACAGAAGGAGAAAATGATTGTTGCAATGTTTGAATATTCTACCTGTTTCATATGCACCTGTCATATTTTGTGTATTACATGAAAATTTAGACTATATCACACGCGACTGCCACAATACTCTCAAAGCGTGAATATTTTTACAATCGTCTCCCATGGTTTGATCACTGTGTGAATATTTCTACCTTCCTCGCAACCATCTCCCATGGTTTGTTCACTGTGTGAATATTTATACCTTCCTCGCAACCATCTCCCATGGTTTGATCACTGTGTGAATATTTCTACCTTCCTCGCAACCATCTCCCATGGTTTGTTCACTGTGTGAATATTGTTACCTTCCTCGTAATCAGTTCCCATGTTTTGTTCATTATCTGAATATTTTTACCTTTCTAGTAATCAGTTCCCATGCTTTGTGAATTGTGTGAATATTTGTTCCTTCCTCGTAATAATTTCCCATGCTTTGTACGTTGTGTGAATATTTGTACTTTCCTCGCAACTATCCTCCATGCTTCGTTCATTTTCTGAATATTTGACCTATTTCACACACACAGCTCATATGTTTCGTAAATTGTGTGAATGTTTGACATATATCACGCGCGATTGCCATAATACTTTCGTTGTGTGAACACATTCACCTTCCTCATATTCAACCGCTTTATTTTAGTTTTGTTGTACCTGAACTGTTGATATTTTAACACGTTTAATTTAAATCCTTATCAAAGATGAAATATTTTTGTCATAGCACCTAATCAGAACAAATAACCCCATGAATATCTAAACGTAGTCTAATTTGCAG
This sequence comes from Limulus polyphemus, assembly GCF_000517525.1. Lineage (NCBI taxonomy): Eukaryota > Metazoa > Arthropoda > Merostomata > Xiphosura > Limulidae > Limulus > Limulus polyphemus. Next base: position 199,816 of record NW_013667047.1, read on the forward strand.
GATAATATTTACCAAAATACAAAATCTCCTAAAGTATTTAATTTGTAAGACAATATTCGCCAAAATATTATACTAAAGTTTTTTAATTTTCTGGAAATTCTCTACCAGGCTGCGTAATTTGCTAAAATATTCCATTTACTGGATAGTTAATATTAACTTTCTGTCAAAGCAAGCTACCTAATTAGATCAAGACTAAAAATCAACGTCGTAGTGACTATAGCTAATTAAATATACCTTTCTTATGTCCTTACGTATAAAGATTAGAATTCACTCTTTCATCAGTTGGATATCCTCGTTGTTAACGATTTTTTGGTCGTAATTCCGATAATATCTTACAAACTTCGGCCAGTTTAGTAAATTTAGGTTAGCCCTAAATGCATATACCAACCTACCAGTACAAAATAATCTCCATAATGACAATATTATAATAATAAATAATAAAATTAGATATATTAAATATTCTAGCCAATACTGTTAATGAGCTTAACATTGGTGAAATAATGGAGCATACGCTTCATAAGAATACTTTATGTACGAAAGTTTATTTTTTGAAAGTGTACAATAGAATAGTTTATCTTATGAAAGCTTTAATTTCCAGGGTAATTTCTAGGACAACATTCACTAAAATGATCTGGCATGGCCTGGTGGCTAATTTACTCAGGTCTGTGTAATCTGCAGGTCGCGAGATCGAAACCTGTCATCAAACACATTCGTCCTTTCAGCCATGAAGGCATTATAAAGTGACGATCAGTTCCACTAATCGTTGATTAAGAGTAGCCCAAAAGTTGGCGGTGGGTGGTGTTGACTATTTGCCTTCCTTCTAGTCTATCACTTCTAAATTAGAGTCAGCTTGTACAGTGTCTTTGAGTACCTTTGCACGAAATTCAACAAAAAATAGATAAAAACACCACTAGAATACTTAATCTCTTAAAGTGTTCAACCTCCATAAATTAGCAAAGTAATGTTTACTTTTGTTTTCTTACAGGACAAACAGCTGGAGAAACGTCCAACTGGTTTCTCAAAATCATATTTTACTCATCCACCCGATGCGGTGTTGTATCCTTTAGTTTTCTCATAAGCTACCTATTTCTCTGCTCACTGTCGCCGGACAGACACACGTCAGGCCTTTCTTAATTAAGTCTTGTTTATATTATGAACAAAATAAGAAGTATTTTTATTATCAGCAGATTTGTTAGCGATCTTGTATAATCTTTATAATTTTCTAAATGCGTTTTGTAAAAAATGTTTTATAATCAGTACTTCTAAAATAACTAACTAAGTATAGCTCTAGGAGGCATGTAGACATACAGACAAACTCACATTGAACATACAGTGCAGTCCATCAAGTAACATAGCAAAATTCCACTGTTAAATTATTCGACAGTGAAAAATAATTTGACTCATTAAAATATTAAATTATAATAAAACACACATATAAATACAGTTTTTCTGAACTTTAGATACGGTAATCTGATTATCACATATTAATGTTTTTTTTATATATTTTTTTATTTTAGCGCAATTCGAATCTTGAAGTCAAATTTTGTTTAAAATTCTACATAAAAAAATGTACACATTCAGGTGAAGAAAACGTTTTCTTTTCGGTTTGGAGTATTTTTTCAAGTAATTCTACCTGCAATACTATGTAGTTGGAAGCACATTAGTCCTATGTACCAAGATGGTTTGTGTCATCATAGAGTTTAGAACTTTGAATAGCTATTTATTATAAAAATGAACATTACAATAGTCTTTTCTTTTATCAAGACTCACACTCGCGCTAATATTACGATTTCAGATTTAACGCAACAAGCTTTTTTGCCACCTTCAAGACACCTAACGGCCAGAGTTTAAGCAATTTTCAAATTACTACTTGAAAGATGACAAAAGTAACTTATAGAAACAGTATAAATACTACGAAAGTGGCGAAGAAGACGTTTTACACTAGTGTTGTATCTCCAAGAAAATTCGTTTATAATAAGAAGTAAAAATGACACAAAAATATGTTTGGCAAGTCTCTGTGCAACCAGTAAAAAATTTTTGGAATTCTACTGTGTAACCAAGTGGTTACACAGTAGAACTCCAGAGATTTCAATAATGGTTACACAGTGGAATTCCAGAGATTTCAATAATGGTTACACAGTGGAATTCCAGAGATTTCAATAATGGTTACACAGTAGAATTCCAAAAAATTTTTACATTGAAATCTCTGGAGTTCTACATTGTAACCATTATTGAAATCTCTGGAATTCTACTGTGTAACCATTATTGAAATCTCTGGAATTCTACTGTGTAACCATTATTGAAATCTCTGGAATTCCACTGTGTAACCATTATTGGAATCTCTGGAATTCTACTGTGTGACCATTATTGAAATCTCTGGAACTCCTGCAATAATAGTGAAACCAGTATGAAGTATTTTGATATCAAAACGTTGTTCTCCAACTTTAAATATTACATTCTCTTTTGCTCAAAGAACTAGTAAATACGTAAAGTATTTTGTTTACCTATTTCATCCTAAAGTGATAAGCAGAGTAATTATCTTTGTGTGAAGTAGCTGTATACCACTTTCAGAAACTGTACTGAAAAATGAAACAAAATTTGAGCACTTTTTATGAAAGTGTGCTGCGTTTAAAATATTTAGGACTTGAAGTTATGATAAAATACAAGTCTTATTTGATGTTGCATTTTCGAAATAATTTCTAATTATTCAAAGCTTAAGTGAATTTCTACACTTCAATAATTTTCAGTACAACTTACTATCTAGATACATACAGTATAACACCAAGCCAACCTCCTAAGCCTAATTACGTATAACCTACGGACAACTTTCAGATATAAGTTCATGAATAAACCTTGGTTTCTGCACCAGATTCATCTAATACCAAGCCAATTTCCTCATCTAAAATACCTAGGGATTAATACTAATTTCCATACTTAAATACGCATAAAATTTAATGGATTTGCATTGTGGATAGTTAGGGCTAACACTGCTCGCAACTGAATTTGATTCTAGTCACGTCATGTTCTGTAAACTATGGTCACCTGCCAGTTGTCAAATTAAAGAAAGTATAAGTAATTAAGGAAATTAGTTGTTTTCTCTTTTTTCTTATGTATTGCCTACATAAAATATCCTAAGTGATATCTTTCTCTTCAGATGCCATCACATGTAAACTTCTCTACTTTGATTATGTTTCTTGTATGAGACTCTCAATTCTTCTTGTCCAAGGCTTTGCTTATTCTTTTCTTTCAAACTTAGCATTTTTATTGTAGATTCAAGGTAAAAATGTGTAAACGATGCTAACACTACTTTTTTTTACCTATGTATTGTGTTTTACAGAAGTGTGATGATTTACTGACGTTGTAGCATATAATGTTTCAATAAATTGTAATTCAAGATCCACTGAATCATTTCTTCTATATTTAAATAAAAGCGTTACAACAGATAACTAATAATGGTAAAATATAACATAAGAAATCGTTTGAAAATAATGAAAAAAAAACTAGTTATAGAACACACAAAACATCGTTTCAAAGCAAGGAAACATCTTACTGTAAAATAACGGAAAACTTATTTTAAACCACTAGAATAAAGAAAGGTATTGTTCTAAAACAACAGAAACGTAAATTTCAGAATGATAAAATAACTCGTTTTAAAGGAATAAAACAACTCTTCCAGAAAGGTCTAAGCGCTTTATCTATATATATATATATATATATAAAGCAGAAAAATCTGTGCCTGTCTGTTTTCCATTATCTAACTATTCCAGGTCGCTGGGCCAATCTCAACCAAATTTTATGAGATGATAGTTTTGAAAAATGGGCGTGTTAACAACCCCCTCTACAACTCCCCCCCCCCATTATTGTTGTTATTGAGCATTCATTATCTTTGACGTAAGTTAACGTTAACTACATTCATAGACGGCGCCACATCCCTACAACAAAAACAAACGTTATTACATTTTATATAACACAACATACACACAGAGTGAAGGGAGGGCACGCAAACGTCTTATATATCTCAGAGTGTAGGCAAGCACTCTCTACGGAGGAATGCAGTGACCACCGCTATTGCAATAATACATAAAATCAGCTGAAGTTTCTACTCCAACGACCACCATAAGTAAGGCTGATATGAAGAGCCGTTTCTTGAGTTATATCTACTTCCTACTTTGACCCGTGAACTTTCATCTACGGCTCGTAAGACACTTCTATGGCCAATGAACGTCAATTAATTATTCATGATGAAAGACTGTGGAAGGACATTAAGAGATGAGCCTTGAAATCGGGTAACAGAAACCAGCCCTACAGCCACAACTTTGTGCGCTACCTCTTCCTACAAAGTCATCCTGACCATCGCAACGTGTATACCATGTTTTAAATATATACATATTGGGTTATTAAATCCTATACAAAACTGTTGGTGAGGTAATAATGAATACTGTAATAATATGTTATGTTATCAATAAATGTGTGAAAGTTAGGATTTTTGTTTTACTTATCATAGCATCCACCCACACAGTTTTTTTAGTTCATAATCCGGACAAAGGACGGGTACCTCAGCTTCTCTACAACAATAAAGTACTCATTCTAAAGAATAAAAAAACTTATTCAAAGATGGAAATTTTGCTATAAAACAAAAACAACAACAAAAAATCATCAGAACAAAACCTCGCTTTAGTACAAAAAAAAAGAAGTTGATTTTAAAACCATCAAAAGTCTCGTTGTAAGAGAGGAAATATACTGAATATTTTAAATAAAAGTCCAGAAATACAGCTTTTGAATAGATTATTTAATTTTCAACTTTACGACAACGAAATCGAGCACTCAAATGCTCGCGCAATATTTCATACAATAGACAGTTTACCTGATGATGACCACACGAGTGGTCGAAACGTTGTTATAAAGTTAAAAAAAAATAATCCACTCAAAACTGTATCTCTGGACTTTTATTTAATCAAAAATCTTCTCCCAGAGCAACAAATAAGCTATTTAATATAAAAATATAAGAACTTTATAGAAGGTTTGTTTGTTTGTTTGTAAAGCACAAAGCTACATAATGGGCTATCTGTACTCTGCCCACCACGGGTATCAAAACTCGGTTTCTAGCGTTGTAAGTCCGCGGACATACCGCTGTGCCACTGGGGGGCTAACTCGAAGGAAAGCTTAACTTAAAACAATAAAACTTAAGGATTTAGTAATAAAATTACTTCTACTTTTAAGTTTGTTTTTTTTGTCTTTGATTCGCAGGTTCAAATTCAACTAGTTTTTTTTATTTTACAATTATAACTGTTTAAAAGCAAATAAATACATGAAAGTTAAAATTTAAAGCTCAAGCACGGCTCAATCTTATATAGAATTAGATAAAAAGTTAAAGAAATAAGATGAATTGAAAATTATTATTTTATTTTACTTAAGATTAAGATCTTAATTGAAGTCTGACTGCACTTTCAATGTGTATAATTTGTGTTTGCAATTATTGCAAAGAAATATTGTGTGTTTGTTGATTAAAGTTGCTTTTGCGTTTCATTTTATGCTAACTAACGGAACATTCGACCAGATTTATGTGGCTCATTTCTTTGAATTAAATGAGACCAAATCGCTGGGGCTTCACAAATCAGATTCAAACAGAGCTTGAGTTGACATGGAAAATGTACGTCTAAATAAGAAAAGTTACATTCACTGTTCTTTTGTTGACCAAAAAAAAAACAATTGTGGTCTGACTGAAAATCAATAAATTAATTAAATATGGTGATTTTATAATTCTCTGATTAGATATTAACCTACAACGAAGGTGAATTTTATGCGCTTCTGACTTTTTTTTTTAGAGTTATTGTACACCTTTTTATTATGGTAGCCTCCGTTTGTTGATAATTTCTACACGCAAAATATAAGTGGGATTTGCACACTACTCGAACAAAAACTTATTAATGATAATCAGTCAGAATTAACGTGATGTTATCATGGTCATTACTTAGCATCCACAAGTCCTGCAATGTTGTAACCCGTTTGTTATCAGTCTGGGGTCGTAAACAAAGGTAATCCACACTGATTTTTCTTTTTTATTCCATCTTGTTCCTGTATTAAAAATAAAAGTGACTGATACTTTGATCCTTCATCAGCCTGTATTTCACTCATTTTGTTTCGGTTTAATCTTACCACTTTCGTGTTTGTTTGTGAATATTCTTCCGTACAAGCGTCCAAAAAAGTACGGATACAATGTTGAAGTTCTGAAAACTCGAGAAGAATTTTGGGTCGTGGAGAAAAAGGAGAAAAATATGTGAAAGAAAAGGAGGAGAAAATGAAAAAAGAAGAGCAAATATATAATTATATAAATATATATATGAAATTAAAAAATAGGAGAAAAGATACTACATTGATTATTGAATTTTGTCGCTGAAACTACGTCGATATGATACTGTTTCAACTGATCATACCAGTGAAATATCAGAAAAGAATTTTCGGAACCGCAGTTGATTGAGGGCATGGGGAAAATCTGTGATTTTTTACAAAGAATATTTATATCTGGCCACTTTCGAGAAATTCTCAACAAATGAGTTATCATAGGAAGCAAAGCTCATAAGACTTTAAGTCTCTTCTTTGGGTGTAATCTTAACTGTTGCGATGTTTTCCCAAAATTTCCTTCAAAAATTAATACAAAAGCAACGTAAATCGGACCCCTTCGCTTCAAGTAAGGATAACGCAAGGCTAAGCAGGAGCGGTACAAAGCCTTAAGGGCATTTCTACTCACAGGACATGTTATTTCTAAGGTTTAGTAATGTAATCTAAATCGGACCCCTTCGCTTTAAATAAGGATAACGCAAGGCTAAGCAGGGGCGGTACAAAGCCTTAAGGACATTTCTACTTACAGGACATGTTATGATCCCAGGTTTATTAAACTAACAATTGCACACTACTCAGGTATTCAAGCTCTTATCTGTACACGGTAATACAAACTGGCTGACGTAGATGGTAATTAGTGTACAAGGAAACAGCAAAAATAACTTTATTTCTCGAGCAAACAAAGATTTATTTGCACAAGTTTAAGTGGATAAAACGTCGTTAATCCAAAATAATGTAAAAGGTTTTAATGAATTTTTAATTTTCTAATTTTATCATATGTACTATTACCTCTTAATTCTTTCAGCTAGTAAAAAATTAACATTTTATGGGATCTGTAACAACGCGGTTACCTACACATTACCTAGTAATACTAATCGAAGCCAGTGGAGTGGGAAAAACAAATAACATCATCACCTGTTCAGCAAGTAGTAACTAAGTGTAATAATATTAGTCCACAACCAAACAACTTGAAATATTAAGTTCGCGTGTTAATTATTGAGAATGAGTTACGAATCAATAGTCAGTGCATGATAAAATAAAAAGCGCCTTTTCATTTGTGGTCATGCATTCCAATCATTGTCTTTCAAATAAATTGATGTAACTGAAACAAAAATTAATTGAGTACACAAAAATAATGTTTGTCGACAGTTTAAACCTATATAACTGTTACACGTCTAAGTTCGTTTTGTTGAATTTAATCGTTTACGGCCAAAATAATTTCGTTATTTCTCCATTTTTAAGAATAATTTTGTATGGGATAAATAAAAGTGACCTCTATTAACCTCAAAGTTATAATGTAAATCTTCAGTATAAGATTAGTTAATTCTTTTTTTTGCCATTGGAGTTTTTTATTAACTTTTAAACCTTTTTTATCCTCCTCAATGTTTCACTCCTGGGAGATTTAAGGTCAACATTAATTTTACATTATAACTACTCTTCGCTCATATCATTCCAGACCTCGCCGATGCACCTTTTTTGTTTTATTTAGTCACGCAATTTTATTTATTTTTGTAGCGAGGGCAGCTCAACTTATAGCTTTACGCTAAAACAAACGAAGAAATGTTTTGTTTTGTTTTAATTACGCCTGTTTTATTTTTTCATGTAAGTTTCCATGGATTACAAATGGTCTTTCTTTTGCCAACGTAAAAGTTTTGATTTTTGCCCAATATTTTATCATTTGGCATCTGTTAAACAATTTTCAACTTTCAAACTTTGAGTAAGATTTCGTCTACATCTTAAGCGTTCCCTATGTACCCAAATTATTGTCCTACAATATACTCAAGAACAAAAATGTACTTTTTATAATTGCGTATTTGTACGAAGCCCAACTAAATACTTAAAATTGTAGTAAAACAAATAGTATATATGGTTCAAGGAGCTGTTGCCCTCTGTTGAGTAATATCAACATTACAAAATAAAAAGCTCTGGTGAAAATAGTTATATCGAAAAAGTTCAATACAAATTATTATAGAATAAATGGCACTTACAACATCTCTAAATCATTATATTATTACATGTTACTGTTTATTTAAAATGCTGAATAATTGTGAAGGTATATTTTGTAAGTGCGCGTATCTTTTTTTTAATCATCTGAAGTGACAGAATTTAAAAGTAACGCCAATACAAAAAAGCTATATGTTAGGGTGTGAAGGGATTAGATTTGTTTTTTAAATGTGAACATTGTGAAAATAATCGATAACAGTGCTGAACAACAAAGCTACAAAGGACGAACGAACATTTATAAAAACATCAACAACACTGTTTCTAATATAATAATGTATAGTTGTATGATGTTTATAAATCTGTACTAAGTGCCTTAATGGTGAAAACAGACGATTTATGAACCTATAAAGTAAGAAGTAAGAAGCATAAAAACTTTCACCACATTGTCTCAGAGTAAGAGAAATGGAAACGTTTACCAAATGTCTGAGGCCAGAAAAGTAATGAAAACATTTTACACATGCCTATTGTCACACACACACACACACACAACAAAAAACAGGTATAAAAACGTCACTACATATCTCAAGCTAGGAAAGTATAATGTACGTATTCCTTCACCTCATATAAGAAACCAGGAAATTACACTTTATGAAAACAATTACTACATGCCTGAAGGCAGAAAGAAGAGGTATAAAAACCCCACCACGTGTTTCAAGTTATGAAAAGTAAAAGTTATTAAATTCTATATCGTATGGTCTTGTCTGAAGACAGGAAATTTCAGGTTTAGTGTTTTAAACCTGTACAAAAGCCTAAAGTAAAGAAAGTAGGTCCTTCCTTTTTTTAGGAATATGCCTGTAATCAGGAAATACGTCAACCAGTACTATATGTATGTTTTGAGGCCTCATGCCTCAAGACAAAAACGTATTTTCCTTTAGCTTTACACAATCTTAACTACTTTACATATATTTTCATGTTATATTGAAGTTTCGTATATTTTATACTTTCTAATTTTGTTCTTTCAAACTCATGTACACTATACTTAAGAATATATAAATATATATATACAATTTATGCCATCTTAAAATTTCGTATATTTTATTTATTTTTTGCTATCTTACCTTCTTCCAGACAGTTTTACATTCTTTCTATAATTATATTGTACTTAATCAACACTGATTGTTTCAGGGGCGGGTTCAAATTTGAGCAAAGTGTTCGTGTTTTAGGACAATATTGGGAATAATGTGAGATGCTCCCTTGTACTTCACGTGCCTTTTGGAGTAGGTGATCGTTACATAATCAAGCTTCAGGTGCTGGAGAATAGACAGATGAAATATTTCTTACTTTTTTAAACATTCTACGTAAGCTTGCGTTTGTCCCTTTTGGGATAAGGGACTCTAATATCATAATGGAGCTTAAACTGCAGTTTTTATTATAAAGTATACTGATAGTGTGTACACAAAAACACGATTACAAAAATGTTTTATGTCGATATCATTAAAGTTATTTGTAATCAATCTATTCGTAAACAGAATACGTAGGTAAGCGATAATATATATACAAAAAGAGTAAGACACGTTGATCCTTTTCTGTACGGTCACACTTAACGTTACACTTACAGTAAAATAACTAGATTAATACTCTGCCCCCATTGTTTATTTAAGCAGAAAGCGACGTGTTTTCACTGCGTTCGAATGTTATGTATCTTCTTTAGTTTACTGTGTAGGTACTAATAAGGCATGTGACATTTAATTTTACCGTACGATAATAAAAAGATAAGGAAGGAAAATAACATTTCATATAACGTTATTTTAAACTGTCAAACGCATGTGCATACTCGCCTACTGCTCAATTGGTGTGTTGCCCTGAGCTACAACGAAAGGTATTGTGTTTGAGGGTATAGATAAAGAAGTTCGTTCAAAATTCATCATGGCCGGTTTTAGCGACGTGGGAATAGGAGATTTTGTTCTTTTACAGGACATTTCTCTTGATTCCTTTATGGAAAACCTTAAAAAGAGGTAGGATTCAATTAATATTTTGGTATTGTTTGCTTAGGTGTAACGTCAACTTTTTATGTAAATGTTTAGATATATTTTTATATCGTACTTTTACTTGTTTGTATTACCAGTTTGAGTTCAGCGCGTGAAAAGTACCGGCATCGGCCTTTGCTTGGTGACGCATTGTATAATGCCTACCGCAGTCACTTTTGAATGTTAGGTGTAGTCATTGCTCGCGACTTGCCAATTTTTTTTTTAAATTAACGTAAGCGGTATATTTATAAAGCACTTTGGTTTCTCACAAATTCATTATCTGTATAAGCAGTTATTATTGTAACATAATCAAATACTGAAGAAGTTCAATAACAAATATCGGGAACAATGTAACTACTGTTATTGTTAAGTTAATGTAACGTAGTTCAACTTAGTTGGGGTTTGTGAAATTTACTGTAATGTAAATTAATTACGATATAAATTAAACAGCTAAATACGAGCATTTTACTCTCCCATTAGTTAGTATTACTAGTATTATGTATTAGAATCTATAAAAGGTGGTGTTTTTTGTGATTGAAATGTATTTCATAATTATTTTTAAAAGACTTGCATCTTGCGACTATCATATCAATTTGGATAAAAGATAATGGTATAATGTTAATGTTGCAAATCATCCTGTTAGTTCCATGTAATACAGTAATGAGGAATGTTAACTTAGTTGAAAGTGAATTTCTTCCTTCCAGCTGGTGGGTTTGGTCTTTAGAGGTGATATTGTACCAGTTGCAATCAACACTATTGTTGTTAAAATGTGTTTTCTTATTTATTTGTCAACAGTTGTATTTAAATTTAGAATTAATGGCTACACTAGTCCATGTTAGTTATCTATCATGGGATCAAAGAATTAGTTTTGTTAGAAATTTCTTTTATTAGGTCACCTACGTGTGTAAGCAGTGCATGTTAATCTACTTGACTCCTAGTTGTATAAATCACAGATTTATCATAGTTTTTATTAATGAAGATTATTAAGCAGTCTGATTTTGATATTTATTGTGTTAATTGAATTGCAAAAAGATAAATAAACGTACTAAAGTTTTTTATGCCAAATTCAAGCAGATTTTTCCAGTCTTTTGTAAAAATTTTTTATTAATTTTGAACACATTTCAACCATGGTGGATACAAGTTTTTTTGTTTTCAATAATTAAACTTGAGTAGAAGTTGTTGGTAAGCTTCCTTTATATGTATAATATATGTTTATTAAACACTTGGAATTCCACAGTAAGATTATACAAGTTATAGTTTTTGTATATTTTGTTCTGTGATGCTTCTTCTCATGGAAATGTGCCAAAATGATATTTGACATAGCCTCAAAAAAAAAGGTAAACAGTGCATTTTCCTTTCTTTAATAAATCATTCTTCAAATTAATTACGTTGAGCAATTTTTTTCTTCCCATAGCCAAACAGCACCATTAGTGCAGGTAGGTTTTGATTAACTTTCCATGAATACCCAAAAACAACCAAACATCTTGTGATATCCATCATAATCTATGTACTGTCTTGATGTATCTATATTTGTCACTTTTACCATAGTTTGGAACCTAATATGTTTAATAACATCTCTAAGTCAACCAGACCAATTGTATAATTTTTGACAAGAAAGTAGGGTCCACATGAGATCCGTAAAAGTTGCAGTAAGTCTGACAGCTTATAATGTTAAAAATTAGTTTTCTATATCCCTGGTAGGCATAGCACAGCTAATCCACTTTGTAGATTTCTGCTTACCAACACAAACAAAACTGAAAAGTTGAAATAAAATTTAGGGATATGTAAGCCTTGGTCTGAGAAGACTTAGCTATGGATTTTTCCTTGATATAGTGGTTATGGTTGTTTTCTACTTTTCCCAAGTTTACCACTCTTATCATGGCTGTTCATACTTTTTGATTATTCTGGAAACATACCTTTAGGTAGACATGTTTCTATTTGGATGTTTGGCATTTTGTAAACACCAATGGAATTCTTCTTTAGTCTATTTTACAGCTTGCTTTCTTTGCAACCAATATCCTGTTATGATTGCATTCATATCTAATGCACTGGTAGCATGTTGAGGATTTTGCTACATTGCACTTCCAAGTAAGCTTTGAACCTAATGTTTCTCACATATGTCCTCTGAGATGTGTGCAATCTTAACAGAAAATCTGGTTATCCTAACAGTTCCCAGTAATTACTGGCTTCACAATAATCTCTACTAATATCATAAAAAAATAATACATAATATCATTTAAAAATTTCTACATCTACTAAAAAAAAATTGTGTGTCTTCCAGTTCTTTTCAGTTTTTGGGATGATGAACATCACTGGGTTAGTCATGTGACAATGCATGTTTCATAAAATGTGCAGGAGTTTATGAAATGCCAGTTATGTGCCTGAGAGGAATACTTCATGTAATCTGGTTGACTCAGAAATAGGTTGTTAAACATTGCTGAATAAGTAGTTATACAAGTATACTAGATTCTTTAAAGATTAACAAACAGACTGGAGTTGTTTAGCACAGAATTTTCCAGTACTCCCTATATGAAATAAATGCACCAGTTTGGCTTCAAGCTGATTGACATTATTCACCTGAGACTAGAACATGTATGAAATTTGAAAGTAGGCATTTTTGGTATGATACACTATAAAATAATTTAAACCATTTAAAATGAACGAGAGGGGGAAAAACTGTGCATAACTTGTTTTTCTTTAACTTAAAAAGAATAATGTGCTGTCGTAGCTCTTTTTAATGATTAAAGAAAGATAAAAAAAATTTACTTATAGTACAGAAATCTTGTTAGGTAGTGTGACATGCTTTCTGAAACTAAAACAAGTTGTGTGAAAATTTCAATGTGGCCTTAAAAATATAGATCTACAATCTGCAGTTTCTTTAAGTATACAGTTTGGTTTGGGCTAAGTATATGTTTATTTGTGTGTGTTTTTTTTTTGGGGGGGGGAGGGTGAGAGGGTATTATCTTAATCAGCTTAACATTTATTCATAATCACTCATTTGCTTTTGATTACCTTGTATATTGAATTAAAGAGAGAAAAATTTATTTTCAGTGTACTATATAAAAATTTATATATTATAATATTTGAAATCAATAATGAAAGGAAAAATAAATTATTACTCAACATTGTCAAAGCCGGTATACTAGAAACTAAATTTAGTTATAAACAGGTTCAATTTATCTTTTGGATACCCTCGTCCTGGTCGAAGGATTTCATTGAGGCCTATTAATCGAGTTTAGTCATATATATTCAGAGTTCATAGGCTAGCTTTTTAGGTGTTACTTTTGAGTACATTAAACTTTAGTTCCATCTGAATGATTACGTACTTTGAGGTGTTACTTTTAAGCACTTTTTCCTTCTGTTCAGCCATCAGTATCAGATGTAGATGGGGGTTCATCAACTCTCCCGACCTCCTCGACTCTTATGATTTTATAAAACGTAATGGTTAAAATCAGGAAAATATTGCAGCGATTAGTTATTTTTTTCTTTCCGTTCGTGAAGACAGTGTTTTGCGCTTAAAAATGCTTTCGTAAATTTTAGGTCATTCACTTCCGGCCATACGTTTACGACATTCCGAATTATAGTAAAGCGTACTGTAATTGGTTGAGCGTGAAGAAACTAGGCTGCTCTACATACGGGTAACCAAATTTTGTGTGTATGATGTGGTAGTGCTGGTTGAGGGGAATTTGAGTAGATTTCACTTTGTGACCCTAGAGGGGAAGTTTGTGTAGTGTATTCTATGAGGTGGTTTTTGTAGTTTATAAAAAAATAGCATTTGTTTAGCCTAAATTAAACAAAAATTTGTATTTTCTATCGTCTGCTAAGGATTTTAAATGCGGTGGCAGGTGGGGTTCTGCTTCAGCCCCACCCCCACCATAGTTGAAACCTTAGAACACCTTCTCTGTACCCATCTCCAGGTCCGTCGAGAGAAACTTTGAGCCCCGGTAAATCATATTGGCAGAGGACTCTAAGATGCGTAACATCCGACCTCAATCCCACCGAGTTACCCAATGGTTGACCAGTACGTTATTTACACAGGCGTAACCTGCAATTATCATTTTACTCCCAAAATTATCATGTTTAGTTCCTCCCTTCCTTTTCTCCACTTTCATCAGCACTACCCTTCCGCGCCTTTGGCGCACAGCTTCTAGAGACAAGCTAAAAACATCCCTGTCGACTCTACTCCCCCCCTCTGTCCTCCGGTCTGGATAAAATCCTGGTCATTCTTAGTTGGTTTGGTATTAGTACATGTTTCAAAGTATTACCATTACCATTATTATTTATCTAGTATGGGTTTACAGGTGATACCTGTATTTTTATCTGGATAGGATAATGTTTCGAGGTATTACTTTCAAGTACGCCACTCTTATCTTTCTCGGGACAAATTTCAAGGTTTGATTTAATATCTGCTTCAAGAAAGGTTTCCGTGTTTGACTCTTAATATCTGCCTCGGGACAGGTTTCAGTTTTACTTTCATTAACTGCGCGAGTCAATTTCAAGGTTTTACTTTTATTATCTGCTCGGGACAGGTTTCAAGATCTTACTTTTAAGCATTTATTCTCTGACACCGTACAGGTTATCTGCGTTAATTCTTTTCTGACTGTTATAACTTCTAAGCAGCTGTTCTCATCTGAACGGTAGATTTTTTTCGGAAGAAAATGTGAATATATATATATATATATATAATTGAATTCATATTCTTGTAAGTCAGAACCCCACGGTAAG
>NW_013667047.1:214947-226251 GCF_000517525.1 Limulus polyphemus
TGCTTATTATTTTTACCAGTCTTATTATATTGTTTCATCGCGCGTGAGCGTCTTCGTTGCTGTGCGTCCACAAAATAATTTGACAGGTGCATAACAGCTAAATGCTGTAGTGACTCAGTAATTCGATTAACTCCCGTATTATGTATTTGTATTTATGGAAACGTTACTAAGGCTGTCTGCCAGCGTCTTTAATTCTGAACTTAATCAGAGGAAAAGCAGTTAGTCTACATACAGCACCTATCAAACTCGCTAAGGGGTTAACCGTCACTTATAACACACCCACAGAGAGGAAAACTTTATGGTATCGCACTGATTCGAATCCGCCTCGCCAACTCTGAAATCTAGAACTCTACCCTAGGGCCAACCTACGCCCGTTGTATGGAAGTCGGTAGGGGCTACCTACTACAAATATAATGTATTAATGTTCCTTTTATACCTCTATTAAGGAGATGCAATATTGGACATCTCTTAATTAAATCGTCTCACTCTACACTTTGACAAAAAAAAATTAAACTCAGGTTTTTAAAATAGTTATAGTTGCTGACAGACAAACGCACAATGTCTGTTATTTGATTCTTGGTACCGGGAAAAAGAAAATGTGGTTTATATCGTAAAACTGAATGTACAAAATAACTAAACATTGCTCTTGGTTTGGTTTTTGTATACCAGTTTAATCTATTATTTCTTACGCAGACGCCAGATATTGGAATGTAATCAAATAAAAGCAAACATGTTAATCGTTTTTATTTTGTAATATAATTATCAAGGATTTCTAAAAATACCGCAAAATAAAACAGTTGGGAGTGAAAAGAAATATATGTCAATATTTTAATTATATCATTTAAAATATATGAGTGATACGCGTACGAGATGCAGTTATATATTACGTCATAGATTACGTAATTCTTTACGTGTTAAACTAAACGTAGCAAGATGTTATGTTAGTTCTCAGTATAATTAATATAGTAGTGAGCCGTAAAAACTTGCTTTGTAAGAAACGATTAAAATAAACCAACGTCATTGCGAATGAGTGCATAGTTTAACAATCAAATAGTTCTCTACCTCCTTTTTTATGATAGCTGTGAGAACAATTATCGAGTGTTCTATTGACGTTATTGACTGAAAATTACAGCGAATATATCCTGGAAGTTTTCTTTTTTTTTTGCATGTTGAATTAAGTCGATGGTACATTTTCTGAATGCTAGTTCATTACGTTCTGTGTAACTTGCGGAATTACATTATTGTATGGGCATATTATATGATCTGTCATTCAAACACTGAGTAAGTTAAGTACCTCGTGTTCTGTTCATCGCAGATTTCTTACCCTGACCTTATCTGTCGGTTTGACGTTTGTAACTGTAGGCTGTTCGTGCATATTTATCAACAGTAGACGTAAAACTCTTGTTAGGTTATAGCTTAACAGTTCTTAACGGATAGGAGTGGTGGGAAGTCTTAAGTCATATACTGAAAATGATCTCGCAATTTTTTTATTTTTTTTTAGGGACTAATTTTATATGAGTAATACTTGGTTGGAGAATAGTTAAAGTGTTGCTTGTTGGTTACGCGCTATTCCAGATCTTAATAGCTCATCTTTCCTATTTCATTTTCTTAACCTCTTTGTTTATTTGTATTTTGTTCACGTTATTTTATTTATTTATTTTTACCAAGGAAGCGTAAGTTAACCCGCGAAGAGCTCTGTGTACCGGTTTTTAATTTAGTATTTTCACAGTTCTGTTTATTAGGTACCCGTATATTATTCCCGGTAGTATTTCGTGGACTTAAAACCGACGTGTCTTGCACCTGTTAACGGGTATAACGTAGTAATTGTTTTTCATAAAGTTTCAGTATGTAATGTATAATAACTAGCGTATAGCCCGTCAAAAATTACGGGGAAAGTACTACCACCCCCACCCCACCCCATAGTATACCTTAACCCCGCATTTGATGGCTAACTGAAATAAATAAATTTTGCGAAATCAAGCTTGACCAACAAAGAGGAAGAAAGTGCACTCGAGACATTCCTTTGTGAGCCAATCAGGTTTGAGATAATTCAAGAAATGAATTCTTGGTTTATTCATAGAATCATTATTTGTAAAAATCAGTTAGACTAACAACTTCTGATATATATAGAAAAGCCAGTGCGTTTTGGTAACACTATGTTCCAACAATGGCTTTTATGTAGTGTTGCTCGACAACAAAAGTATAATCTAATATTGTTGTTAGTCTATGTACTGAAAGTATAAAATGAAATGTATAGATAACAACACTGGACAAATATTTGTTGATTTCTTAATTTAGTCTACGCTGGTTAAAGGGGTTTTTTGATATTAAAAACGTTGGTGATATAATAGAAAATAGCTTAATTCAGAAACGATTTAAGTTTAAAATTGAATCGACATTTTTACTTTCATGATAAATTCTATGTACTTGGCTCAAGGACTTACTGCGTCATCACTTAAGCTTATTATACTAACACTCACTACACTTAAAGTTTCACGGGCCCCGTGCACCCCCATCACTAAAATCGTAGTGGGCAGACAGTAGTCGAACTATTCTATTTGGATAAATGTATCTTGGCTTTTATGTCTCCTCCTATTTCGAGAAATCAAGCGTGACGTGACACACGCTGACTTTTATATAGGTTAGATGTGAGGTAAATATTTCAGCTATGACGTAATCGTTTGAAAGCTTGCTAAATTTGCTTTGTTGAAAAACTGCTCTATGAACTAGTGATATATCAAACAATAAATATTTTGTCACTAGATATATCCATATTTCATCTCAAATAAAAAACCATCTTCTTCATGAAAACTATGAAATTATTATTGTAAGTTAGACACTGTATCGGTTATAATTGTCAGAAGTAAAAATAATTAAAAAAACTCGGAAATTGGACATGTTTTACTGTTACATGTATATCTTAACTCACAAAAATGTGATAATTGATGTTGTGATTTCAATTCTCATCTTGCATTGGAGACTTAGTAAGAGTTTAATTATAAAAACAAAACAAAAAACTGTTTCCTAGCTCATATACTTGAAAATAAAAATAAAATAAATGTTTGGATAACGTTCATACTTTCCTTTATTATGTATACAAAGTTATATTAAAATTATTTTGAATATGCAAACTAGCAAGTCACATGATAATCACTGCCGATATAAAGTAAAGATGGATTGTATCAGAACTACATTTTCACATTGACGTTCGGGAAGGGCGTATAACAGCTTTTTCTGACGCAAAGTATTCATAGATTCGGATCATAAAGATGTATTCAGATTGTGTATTTAGAAGTTTTAAGACGAGGATATCACTTGTACGTAATGTCATTAGAAAGCAAAAGGAGTATAAATCAACTTAGGGCACCAGGACCAAACAGAAAAAGAAATGTAATAAGTCGTAACCCAGACGTAGCAAGCAAACTGCGTCGTTTTTAACAAGTGAGGAACTACGAACACATAGATCAGTGGCAAAAGCCATCCACGTGACCCAGGCATTAGATCGTAACACAGTGTAGAACGATTTACGTATAAAACGAGGTCGGCAGGTATGAGTTCACCAAGGTCAGACTTCTAGTCATAACTCCCGTCCAACCATGGCATACCTCAAGCAGTTGGAGACTGAAATAAGTATTCATGTTATTTAATATGAAGACATTTTGGATGCAGTGTCTGTGGATTTCTGTGTGACTAGACTGTTGAAATGGTCTATAGGAAACTGTCGTCTTCATATAATAGATGGATTATGGAAAGTAAGCAGGGAAGAGGGGTGTGATTCGTACATGATAGTCTTACGACTGAGCTTTTTGCAATATAAACTTTGCTGCAGAACCATTTTCTAGATGCATGGTTTTCAGATAGAGAATAACTAGACATCGACTGGAATGACATGGTAAAACTCCAAAATTGTTTAATATGTCTGGTAGTATTTGTAGCAATAGCTAGTACTTCCAGTTTTAAGTTTTCAAAGAGAATTTGAGGTGTATCTAATACTTTCTTCAGAAAGGTAGTAGTCCAGAATTATAAAGAAAGGTTTGTCTAATAAATTATTTAGAAAACTAGTCAAAACTCTCAGTTATTTGTATATTTCTAAAGAGAAAGGCGTGTTTAGTAAATTGTTTGGAAATACCATAGTCAGAATTTCAACTATATTTCTATATAAAGAATTTATATAAAAAAAATATATATATATATATATTTATCTCTAATAAATTCTTTAGAAATACAATACCTACAAGTCACACTACTTTGAACTACTTTAAACTTTAAATCTCATTTGGCTTCTATGACTACATTAAGTAAATAAAGTAACCAGTAATAAGATAAACAGTATGAGTTGCTATATCAGCCCTCTTGTGAAAGCTCGGATATAGCTGTATCATTACTATATAACTTTTTCTTTCAATGAGTGCTCTTCAATAACTAAAACTTTGGAACTCTGCTGGGATAATTCATTTCTAAAACTTGAAACTAAGATGTAGAGCCATAGTATGGTTCAGGTATAGATTAACCAAGTTCTTAGTCCTAACCATAAATGAAGTCCCATATAACTTTATCCCATCTTTTTAGGGTAAGCTAGCCCAGACACAATCAAGATCACTATCTTACCTTCCATGTAAATCAACCCCAACCACCTGTTTACCATTCTGACATAATATTAAACTATATTACATTGCATTTATCTACACTATTTTACCAGATAAAACAAGTTGACATATTACTGTGCAGTAATTTCACAGCCTGATATGTGCAATGTATAGGTGTGTACATGTATGTATAACACATGTATTTAGATCATACATCAGCTTTGTTGATGCCTATTGAAAGTTAATACAACATGAAGATGATGGTAATACTAATCATAATCAGTGCTAATTTCACATTCATTGCTGTAGAAAGTAATTTTGGAGTGTTGGGCCATTGCCATTTCTAGGGGTTCTAGGGGCATGCCCCTCCCCAAGAAAACTTTTGAAAATTTAATACCATGAGATTGAATCTTGAGTCATTTTAACTACAAATACTATATACACACAACATAATGTATTGAATTAAAAGAAGCAAGTTTTACATACCACTTCCTATGGCCATGATATTAATTTATTCTTATCTTTGCAGGAAACTTTAAGTACATTTTTTGTAATAAATCCTTAGATGATACTTGTATGTTTGAAAAAGTCTTTTAAGATTTCTTGAAACTATCAGAAAACAAAACATAAGAAACCTGAGATCTGACTGTAGATCAACTACTGTTGGAAAACTATAAGGCAGTAAGCCTATCATTGTACGATGACTATGATAGAAGGAAATAATACTTGTGCTTGGGTGGTTCCCGGGTCATTGCAACACATAACTTTAGTTTTTATTCCTGCAGATTAGCAGCCCTTGGGTGAGCTCCCTAAGGTCATTAAGCCAGTTGTGGTTAGTCTTAATTAAGTGCCAGTATTGTTTGTGGCTAAGACCAATCGAGTGCTAGTATCAGATGTACTAAACAGGTGTTGTGGACATTATGTTTGGTTCTGATGCTCAGGTATAGTGTCCATGAAACACTGGCATCACTGTACTCTCCTCATTATGGGTTTGAGATTTTAACAATGTAGCATAGCCATTTTTAAGATTGCATGGTAGGTGAGATCAATGGGCACCAAACTTTTCTCTCTCTCTCTGTCATAGATGTTTAAAATCATAAGAACAGACCTACCATTAAGTACAAATGTACTGATGACTCTGCAATACACATTCACCATCTTTTATCCCTATACTTCAATTCCCAGTACTTCATTCTTTTTCAGAAACATCATTAAGGAAGATATTTCCTTTTTTTCCACAGAAGAGAATATAGGGGCTTGTCATTTCTCCAAAGTCACTCAAAAAGTTATGGTCTAGAGACCTGCTGGTTGGAACATCATAAGTACAGGACAGTGAATTCCTCTACAAATCAAAGGTCATTAGGGAAATATCCATCAGAATAACTCCTCACAATACTGTGTATTCCATAATAGGAATCATTGTTGAGATGGGCCTTCTTAAGACCACAGAATTGGAGATTCTAGCTGAACTCCAATCAAGGAGTATTAACTGTTAGATGAATCTTCACTTGTAAGTATGGAATACCTGTGCCTACAAGAGTGCATATATTGACTTTTACATCACCACACCCTCCTGCTGATATAAAACCTGGTTATTTAAGAAGATAAGTCTGGCTTTATATAATCATTGCAGTGCCAAAGGACCATGAAAGTATCAAGTGTTTAAATGACCCATGATGTGTTATCTGCTCTTGTCCCCCCCCCCTCTTATTCTAAATCATATCCAAAATTGATTGGAAAGATATAGTTACAAAGGATTAATACCCTCACTAGCATTTAGGAAAATGGTGATCTCTGTCTTTTTAAAAATATAATTGTACTACTGCACCTGTTTCACTGCTACAGCATGAATGCAAACAGATATCTATGTTCTGCTTGCTTTCTTTTTTCCAATCACTTGCACAATCTTTTGCCCTACATAGACAAATGGGTAAATCAGTTTACTTCCACCCCATTTCTATTCCTACCAGTGACAAAGGTGAGTGATCTAGATCAGTTCCATTAGCCCTAAAGTGCAGTACCATTATTTAATTTTACCTTACTAGATTCTGAATTATCCAATAAGAATCTGTCCATTTGACTCAGGTTAGTGTCCATGGAGGTCAATAGGCCTTCTACTGATAAAAAAAAATGTGGTAAATTATCAAAATGGAACAGTTTTCCCCCATCTAGATATCTACAAAAAGATACAGTGGAACTGCCAAGGTTCTTGAACTGAATTAGATTACATCAATACCTTGATCAGTTCTTACCATCCTGTATGTATTTCCTTATAAACTTTCTTGAAATCTACTGATACTATTATTGTTCAACATAATTCATTATACAGAGATGACATGTTGTGTGATGATCACGTTTTTAGGGTTATAACACTACTACTTGATCAACATAATCCATAAATGAATGAGCCACTCACTGTACCTCTGGAAGTTGTTGTCATATAAATCTCCATTGATTGTATCATCACGCTATGCTCTCTTTTGCTGACTCCAGGAAAGGAAATTAATCAAGCAGACTTTGATGATTTTGTTGAACAGTTGCCATTTGTTTTGATAATTCTAGTAGACTTAATCCACCCTGAGATGGTGGAGTTAATGATGGGAAGGGTTGATATATTAATTATTATTTTCTCTCAAGTCACACATTTTCTCTCATCGATACTAGAGAACATACATGATGTCATGCTTCAAATGAAGCATTTACTGCCAATCTGTCCAACTGTTCACCTTCTCTTCTCCCCCCCCTTCCTTTTTTGAGAGGTGAACCATGCTCCATGAGGCATTGATAACTTTCCCATCATTCTCAGAGAGACTTCCTGCAGTTGATACCACCTGACGCATTATATGATGGAAACTGGAGAAAGACGACTGATCCTCCTTTACCACTTTCTTGGGATTTCATCCTGCCATCATTAACCTACTATCTTTCAATGACTGCATAGAGGCACTCACTGATTGCATTGTCTAGGAAACTGTCCTTACCATCCAAAAGGCCTGAAAGGCACAGAACAAGCCTTGGAATATTTTCTGCAGATACATCGCATCAACTGCATAGCCTTTCAGAAGGCTCATCAGATGACAAAGCCAGGAAAAATCATGAATTAAATTCACTTAAATATCTCTTTTTACCACCATTTCCATGGTCATTTTGGGTAAGATATGAAAAGTGAATGATAATTATATATTACATCCCTTCTCAATGTTGTAACCCAATGGCCAAGAATTTGCTAATACCTTTGGAAATTGCTTTTCCCTCAAGTACCTCTATTTTATTCCCTGCTTTCTTGGCCATCAAGATAAGCTGAAAGGACTCCACTCCTTTTTTTGTCTGGTTTTCTTTATGACTATAGTCAACCTTTTACTTTGGTTGAACATAAATTTGCTCTGGTAATATATCCATGGACAGATGACATCCATTAACATACTGTGCCTTCTATTGATCTTTTCCTGGTTCTTTTTTACCTGGATTTGATAGTATCAGGTTATTGTTATCCCTTTTTCTAAGCCTAGGAATGATTTTAAAATTCCTTTTAATTGTACATCTATTGCTTTGGCTTGCTGTCTGTGTAAGGTTCTGGAAGGAATGGTCAATACTCATCTTGTTTAGAGTGTGGTTTCCTTATACCAATCCACAATGGATCATATGATTTCATTAGAAACATCAGGAGGGAGTATCTTGTTTCCACCTTATGTGGCCTTGACAAGGTTTACATGGAGGTTTCGTATATTATAGGACCTCTATTCATATGGATAATGTAGCCACTTACATAGTTTTATCTGTAATTTTTTTAACAGCGATCACTGAATCCAACCCTCAGTGAATCAACTCTATTCTGATATTTCTCACAGGAGATAAAATATCTCAGATCTGTATCTTAAGTGTCACATTTTTGAACATTAAGTAAATTCCATCACATAACAGCTTCTTCCTACAGTTTCAAGCAATCTCTATGTCAATAACTTTCAATTTTATGTCAGTCATTAAATATGAAGTAATTTGAGTGGCAGCTTCAAACTGTTCTCAATAAGTTACAAGAGTAGACAACTGCAAACAATTTAAAATTTTCAAAATCTAAAACTATTTGCATGCATTTCTGCCACAAGGGGATTTCACCCTGAACTCCATCTAAGAGGTGCACAGTTGCTTCTGGTGATTGAGACAAAATTATCTTTGGCATAAGCTGACTTTTATTCCACACATTAAGCAGCATAAGGTCAAATGTACAAGTGCACTAAATATCCTCCACATCTTCTTTTTCCATCTCTTGGGAAGTGAATAGGTGTTCTTAGCTGAAGATCTATCATGCCATCATTCAGTCTAAACTGAACTATGGGTCTCTGGTCTGTTCCTTGGCTAGAAACTCAGCTTTTAAGATATTAATTCCTTTACATCATCAATAGCCTCTTCTCTATACATGTTGCTTTCTGCAGTTTTTCAATCCAAATTTTGCACTCAGTCCTATTAACCTCCACTTTGTTCATATGTTTGCAACATTCTTTGTACTGTACTGCAAAGCTCCAACCAGTACCATGCAGTCCATGTATTAGTGTATTTTTTTTGCACTTTGTTGGGCTCTGTGATCTTTCACTGAATTACCCAAAGAAATGTGGTGCTCTTGACTAGGGGTACCAACTTATCTTTAACACCTTTCCAGCTGTCCTTCCATTCCCATTTTTAAAGATGGCCCTAGGTTAGGTGACTCTTTGGGCTATGTCATGTTTAGCTGCATCTCTTTTACTATTTCACTTTATTTGTTCTTAAAAAATAAATGAGACAACCAATTGTTTTATGCAGATAACATTATAAGACTTTGTGCCAAAGAACTCCAAACCAAGGTAACAAGTACAATAATGTAAAGTTGTTTTTAAGTGAAATGCCTGAAATACTTCAGTATATGAAGCTCATCTCTAAACTAGATCTTAACAGGCTATATGCCAAGCAATAAATTTAGGTGGATCAGCACAATATAGCATAGAAATATTTTTGGTTTTGCAAGTCATGGCAAAATCCAACAGTAACGTGTGTGGGCAGTTTTGTAAACATAAACATTGAAATAATAGTACACATAAGTGGCTGTTAATTTTAAGTTTCTGCTATATCATATTGGGTTAAATAGATGTTTATTATTTGTTGGTTTATTAAAAACCTGTTTTACACTTGTTTATTAATTTGAAGACTCTTAAAACAACTTTCTAAAAAGTAACTTTTACATTTTTCCCATAATTTAAAAAGAAGTTAAACAGCAGAGTAATTACATTTTGTTCAGGATCTAAATTTGGTATCAGAAGCACTGCATATAATTATAAGCAAGAAGTTGTAAGAAAACTATCATAGTTCTTCATGCAGGTTGACAGATGTGAAAGGAATTCACTACACCATGCTTTATGTGCAGAAAGGCTAGAAATTGTTAGTTCCACTTAATCCTTGTTATGAACAAGCCTAACAATTTGATATTTGATGCATGAGTGGTAACACATAGAAATTTATTCTTGGAAAGAGGAAACATACTTTTAAGAGATATTTGGGAATCTTTCTGCTGTACAATTTGTTTCAATTTCATTTCTAACTAAAGCCCTTGACTACTGGTAAGTGGCAAATAAGAAAAATGGATGATTTGTGAACATCAAACTTCATGACAGAAGGGTTTAGAATTTATTAAAGAAACTTCTGATGATGTAAATATGGGAAGTTATGAAGTAATTTTTTGAAAAAAAACTCAGTTTTTGATAATCTGTATGGAAACCATGAAAACTCAGTGTAATGACAAACATAAGGTTGATGCACTCAATTACATTTTTTTTAAACTGAAAGATTTAAAGCTATTAAAATGAAAACATAATCCAGTGAAATTATCTTTATAGTGGATAAAAGTGGAATAAGAATGAACTAAATTTTTTCTATTTCTATCTATAAATGGTATACAGTAAATTATTCTGTTCTTCAATGATGAACCCAACCTTGAATCTATAGTGTTTAGAAAGTAAGATAAACACCATCTTATGTTTAAAATTGAAAAAAAAGTATCATCAAAATGTCTGCATTATATTACAGGTTTAAATTATTTTGGGCAATGTTTTTAACGAGATTTTTTCGTGATAATTTAAAACAAATTAACTGAGTTAGGGAGTAATCTTCAATTCATAAGAACACCATCAATTTTATCATAGGTTTTATCTGTTAAAACGGAATTGGTGGCAAACAGCAGGTTGATGAAAATGACTCCACCCACACATTCAAATTCATAAACTAATTTAATACTCATTTGAATTACTCCATTTTTTTTATAAAGTAACATCAAAACTACCATAAAAATAGGTTTAAAAAATTCAAAGCTGTTCTTAATACTCCATTAAAAAAAGTTAAAAATTCCGTAAAAAAAGAGATTGATTGAAAGCATAAACACATAAATACATGTAAAATTCAAGTGATGTTAAAGTAAAACTAAAAATATAACATGTGGTGTAGAGGCCTAATATAATCTTTGATTTTTCATACTCCCTGCTGAGAAGTTCACTCCTTCCCGGAAAGCAAAAGCTTAGCTTTTCACCATTCAGGAATATATTAGCCCTCTACGCCACTTATTTTCAATTTCACTTTTGGCAAAAAATAAATCTGTGATATCATCCTTCTGTGATTGGTCCACTGTATAGTATTGAATAATATATTTGAGAAATGCTATAATACTCAATTGTTACATAATTTGTTAGTTCAACAAACC
>NW_013667047.1:226683-229343 GCF_000517525.1 Limulus polyphemus
AGTTCAACAAACCGTAGAACTAGGTGTTGTACTTTGTTAGCTAGATCAAGTAAATTTGTGAGGGTAGGCCTAAAATATTCTAACTAATGAATGAATATTTGCTGTAAAATTCTTATCAATGCTATAAGTGTAGCTACCAGTTTGGCCGCCAATTTGGATTTCATTCCTTTAAGTCGCACGCTGAATCCCTTTTTGGTCGCACTTTTTTTTCACACTTAAGGTGTTATTGATTAGATATCATGACTTTTTGTTAACACACACCAACAAACCACAATAAGTAAGAAAGTGACACTCCATAGTAACCAACATTAGCTTTAGGATTGCAACCCTATTATTCGGAATAGACATTTACTTTACGGAACCAACCTTTTAAAACATATGGTAGTAGTTTTTCCAATGTAAAACAGTGTTAATAGCTTCTTTTATACTAACGCAATGGAATCTAGATTAATAGTTTCTTGTCATTATCCGCATGCACTCGGTACAGACGTAGTATCGAGCATCATTATTTACGCTAATTGCTTAAGCTAATATCACGTGACGCTAAACCTCTTTAATTAGGAGAATTTCATAAAATTTAGCAAATTTGGGCTTAAAAGTTGGCAACGACCTGTGCAAATTACGCGAAGATGAAAGAAATTATCTCTAACAAATAAGATTTTATGGATAGAATAAGTGGAAGAACAAAAGAATTCGAATAGGTTGTTCTGAACTCCAATTTTAACTGCGAGATCAAACAGGAAATTAGCCAGCTTTACAAGATCGTAAACCTACTGTAAGCTGTATAGGACATTCCTTGTTTAATTGCATGACTGACAAAACTGTTAAACTTGGTTTTGATGTATATTTCTTTTACTCACCACTAATAATTTTAAAATATTATAGGTGTTTGGATCACACGTAACTCGCTGTCACAGTTAATCATTCATTGTTATTCAGCGGAGTAACTGGTTATTTATATATTTGTGAACTTTGTTTCCTCACCTTAACGTGAATTTTGATCATCTTTTTTCATTGAAATTCGCGTTTTGGTGCGGGAAAGAGATTCACAAATTAAAAACAACAACAACAAAATCAAGTAGGCAACGATTTGCACTCGTTGCAAAAACAGTTTGTTTAGAAATGATGAAAAACAAATTACTGGGTGCTACACTCTTAATTTAAGAAATTTTTTTTTCAAATATTCGAGCTGCATAATTTTTTTGTACTCATTATTGTATACTTATAAGTTTAATAGAAGAAAAAATGTAACATGTATACCGACTTGTCAATTGTCGACAATATAATTACGCAAAGGAACTACTTTATAGGTTACTCATTGTCATTAGCTATAACATTATAGTGTCATTGACGTATTGTTGTACCTCCTCCTTTACTTTCACTCTGAAGTTCTTAGAATTACTCGTGTGGTATTTTTCTATTGACGGTACAGTTGCTTGACCCACTCATGGAACACTAACTTGAATAAGACAAGCCTGCTGGTTCGCCACTTCTGAATGACAAGTAAAGTAAAAAAATAATAATACGTGGTGTTCAAATAGATAATATGTTGTTATTACTCCTTGTCCCCAATTTTAATTTGTAAAATGGCTCGCATAAATTGATAAAAATGAGACTTCGCCAACTTAATCTAGTTAACAATTGTTTATGTAATCTGTAATATAAATAGCGTCTCAAACGCTGCAGTATTTGTCGTATCCCAGCCGACCTGATGAGCCTCGGTATTATGTGAAAGGCCTCTTCAGCGCAGGATGTGGCATAATATATAGTGAAGTGGGGATATTTTGTTACATGTTCTCTTTTACTTCCACTCTTAATTTATTGGTCTTTACTTTTGTTATGATGGGTTTCTTCTTGATGCTTTCGAAAAAAATATCAAAGTTTAACATTTCGAACGTATTTTATTGAATTTATTAGAAGTGAATATTTATAAACAAATTCAGTCCTATATGGAGTATTGGATAAGGTGAACATGTCAGTTGTTGGATGTGCCCTCTCACCATTCATGGTGAAATCACTACCGTTAATAAACAGATTATCATACTTGTCAGTTACACCTTTACGAAGAATAAATAAATACAACTGTTATTAAATGAAAGAGACGTGGTATCACGTTTTCTTAGAATATACATTTTTTTTGTTCTCATACAAAATTAGGCTGTGTTGTAATAGCTATTTATTTATATAATAGCCAGCATGTCCGTCTGTCTGCCATGCGCACTCACTCTCTCCTCGAGGTTAATCGTATAAATATATATAGGGATAATACTTCTTTTCAAGAATACATTACGAGAAAATTGTTCAATTTTTGCAATTCCGAAAATTTCATACCGATATCAACATTGATCCACCAGCCTTTGTGTTGACTGAATGCTCAATCTGATAAAAAAAACTTATTAAGGAGAAAAATATTTGTTTTTTGTGAGGGGAATTTTCACTTAAAAAAACTGGACTTTCTCTGTGGCTGTATCAAATGCTATTTATTTTTTAGTTGTATATATTAAAGTAAGTATGTGTATATTCATGTCGGTATTATATATATATATATATATATATATATATATATATATATATATATATATTCTTCTAGTCGTACGGTACCGACGGACGGACGTAGTACGGTTACGTACGACGACGAGTACTAGTAGTTAATTTACGTT
>NW_013667047.1:229508-231248 GCF_000517525.1 Limulus polyphemus
TAGTTTAATTTAATTAAAGTTAAAGTTAAAGTTAGTTAGTAGTTATTATATATGTAGTATATATATATATATATATATATATATATATATATATATATATATATATGCATGCATGATTTTACTGTACCGTGTCGAACAATTTGGTTTGGTCAAAAAACACTCACTTTGAAGCAGTCTTTTCTTACGCTCAGTAAAATGACAAGGAATGGTGGCATTCAGTGGAAAATATGTTTGCCAACAATGCATTGCAGTCAGTCCCCTTTGCTTATAAACAAACGCAATACAATTTTCCTCATTGAAATAACGCATGGAATGACAAAATATGGTTGTAAATGATTCGCTAGACGATGGTATTGCATATAAGCTCTGATCCAAGACATTGGGTTAACTGCACATTTTTTATTTATTCATCACTATTTTTAAAATTTACCGTTGTACTGTTTCAACGGGCATCTGATAGTACTGAATATTAGGCATCACGGAATGGAATGGCGTATTTCCTTGTTTAAGGGATCGCTCAAGAATCATGAAATATTTTTTAGATTATAATACGAATATATTTTCCCACCTGTTCAAGTAATATAGAATATATTCAAGTATCAAAGTATATCATCTAAAGACTAAAGCCAGCATAAACTCCATTATATATCACTAACGGTTTGGAGACAACACTGTAGTGTGGAAGCCCGGGTCAGTAATTTGGTGGAAAACTTTAATGTGGGCCACTTTCTTAAATATTTCAAAATTCTTATCATTTAGTATATTATTATTGTTTAAATAAAAAATGAAACATATTTTATACAATTAGCATAAAATATTCGCGCTCTGCTGCGAGGTTCAGAGGTCCCCGCGTGACTTGTAGACTCCTCAACGTGCCGATCATGATTTTCCAGTATCCCCAGTTGTTTCTTGAGAATACTCGGGGGGGGGGGGTGTCCCATACCCACTAACATATTATATTATTTTAGCACACCTCCACCAGTTTGTGAAACGTTTGGTCCCGCTAGTTTGTGAGTTGTTGAGGGTGGTGGTGGTGGGGGTGAAGAACACAAAATTCTATGCCAGATTTGGGTTCAACGAACCTGGACCTTAACCACGCGTGGACAAACATCTGGGCACGTTTTAGCCACCATGCCATATAAATAAGGACTCCTTGTGTCACCCCGAATACACCTGCCAAGTTTATTCTTGCTAGCTCTAAAACAGGGAAAGGAGTTCGCGGACAAACAAATTCCCAAACACACAACGTGAATTAATGAAGGATAATGCTTATTAGACGATACTATGACGCGTACATTAGTTACACGGTATCTTGAAGACAACGGTAATTACGAGGTATTAGTACAACGGCCTCTAACAGGTCATTAGACTTCAGCTTCCTTGAGGTAAATATAGAACACAGTGTGTGTGTAACGGCATAATACACACATTAAACGTAACTGGCACATATTTAACCCGCAGGCTGTCAGAAACTAGGACATTTCTCAGGCAGCGGTGTGTGACATCTTTGTAGGAAGGGAAAGTTTTGGACTTGTGTCCAGATGAAATAAGAAGTTATTGTTACGCATTTCTTTGTGTTGGTATCGCATTTTAGTATATGCTATATTAATAATATTTAACACGATTAATATGGTGTATTTAGATATAAGGTTACTTCAGTTTTCATTGCAGATTTGTTTGAGATTTTTCACGTTACATTACAAGACTACATATATATATATATATATATATATAATGATA
>NW_013667047.1:232248-234468 GCF_000517525.1 Limulus polyphemus
TCTCTCTCTCTCTATACTATATATATATATATATATATATATATATATATATATAGTATTTGAGTATTTGTCAGGGCCATTTTAGGTTCCCAATCTGCCCCTGCTTAAAGTATATTTATTATAAATATGTTTTGTGCAGTGAACGCTATGAACTGTCGTGATATTTTCATGTAAAACTGATTTCCCAACAAGTATCCAATATATGAAAACTGCAAATAACATCAGATTCCATCGGGAAGTATCCTGTAGTAGATAACTTAAGTCCTCTTCATATTTGTGAAACAATAAGACTGAACAGTTTGTAAAAGGCATGCACATCATAACACATAAGGGCACTCTAACCACTTGGCTATCAGGAGGACACTTTTCAGATGTTTTGGGATCACAGGTTTGGGGGTTTGAACTCTGGTAATTCCACAAAAAGCTTTCTGGTTGTGAGGCATACAAAATGTCTTATTTAACACCTGACAATGGCTGGAGAATTTGCTGGTCAAAACATTGTGAAAACAATACACATAATAAAGACAAGAATAATAGTCAGAATAATTATACTATTAGTAATACTAATGTCTCGTCTCAATCATTCTGCAAAACTATTTCTTGACTAGCTTTTCAGTAACTCCACTGCTACAACTGTTGATCAAATCATCTTACACAGATGGAGCAGTATCTTGGGCATTGTTTTCAAGGCAGTCTAAAAATGATCCTTAAGCCCATTATCCCCAGAAGCCATCATTAAGCATGACAAGCCTAAGAAGACTTCCTCATTTTCAGTGTTTCCTCTCCAATCTCGGTTGCCTTCTTATGACTTCTCAGTAGTAATTCGTGTCTGTCACAAAACAAAATCACATCAACAATAGGTGCCAGAATTTCTCAGTTTTTCTTTCATGTAGCAGCCTCTCTCTGATCAATGCTAGTTATTATGCCATCCTTTTTGTTTTCATAAACATGGATGAACTCTGGAAAGAGTAAATCCAGGTTATTGAGTAAAGTTAATTTGGAATGTTTATTTTGTTTTTGTTAGAACTTGTTAACTTACTAATTAAAATCCTTGTGAAAATACCCGGACCTCTTGTATTTTCCTGCATGTTTTATTTTTATCGCAACAGAAACTGAAAGGTAAGGAAGATACAAATAAACTTGATGTTATTTGTAATAACTTCATAAAGCAGCTTTTTTCAAACTAACTTTGATAAATTTAACAAATATGTATTGAACTCCAAATGTTCTTTCACAAGTAGTCACATTTTTAGAAATGAAAAAAAAAAACTACCAAATATCTGTAAATGGTGAGTAGTAACATTTGACAGTTTAGAGAAAACAGTATATTAAGTTTAATAAGTAACTTTTCTACTTGTTATCTTTCCTTTTCAAGTGCTACACTATTCTTTGATTAACATGTTTGCATTTTATATCTATTTGTTGATGTGGTAAAAAGTTCTGCTGCTCATAAAACATTTGAGTCAAGATAAAATATAATGATAACTAATGCCATGTGTATGGGAGTTGATAAGAACTTTATCATTCATTACAGACTTTCCTTTGTGTATTTATTGTGTGACTAGCAGATTAAAAGTATTATACTTAAATACAATAGTATTATAAATGTATCATTCAGAATTGTTTTGTTTTTTTGACAAAATATCCACTTTTAAAAGAGAGAGTGCTGATCAGTTGTATAGGAGGTTATCCTGTCATTAGAATGAAACATAATTAGCATTTGTTTGCATACTTT
Organism: Limulus polyphemus; assembly: GCF_000517525.1. Classification (NCBI taxonomy): domain Eukaryota; kingdom Metazoa; phylum Arthropoda; class Merostomata; order Xiphosura; family Limulidae; genus Limulus; species Limulus polyphemus. The sequence continues at coordinate 233,984 of NW_013667047.1, forward strand.
TAAATGTTTATAATTGTACCCTATATGAAAATGAAAGCTTGCAATTGTTTTGCTAAACTCTTTGAATAGACAAATGACATTCAGTGTCCTTAATTCACAACAAAATTTCTTTAAAATGTGTGTACATGAATGATTAGTCTCTATATATAATGTAATTGTTTTGTTTTTATGTGATGTTGAATATACATAGTTCTTTATTGAATATTGTTTGATTTTACTTTCTAATATTTTGTCATGAAGATGGATGAGAATAAAAAACATTCTTTTCAATCTATACATACAAGCTTAAGAAGAAAGAAATGTATTAAAATGTCTTGTGTCACTTGGAAGTAGTTTGGAAAAAGTTTTTTTCATTTGGCTTTTTATCTATAGCATTTACATGTATAAATAATTATAGAAAAATTATCAGTATCTTGCAGGCTATTCAAAAAACTGAAATGTTTGACATCATGTTGTTACACAAGGGTTAATAAGTGGATCTATTA
>NW_013667047.1:235046-241584 GCF_000517525.1 Limulus polyphemus
TATATATATATATATATATATATATATATATATATATACACACACACACACACACATGTGTGTGTAGCTTAAGTATGCACCTTTTTGGGGTTGAACATATATTTTCAAAATGCTTGAAGTGCTTTAGGTTGCTCCTTCCTCTGTATGTATGTGTATCCTATAGCAATGTGATATCATTGCTTTAATGTAAGACATTTTATGAAATGTAGAATGAAGTTGTAGCTCATTAAATGATTTATTTTCATTTGTATCGAATTGTGTAAAATAAATTGTATGTACAATATTGCAAAATTATACATGGTATGATTTGCTTAAAACATGCATTATAAAGAAACAAGTAGTATAATGTAAGTGCTTAAATTCAGGAATTTGTATTATTTCATGAAAGCACTTGCCATTTAAAGAAATTAATATCTTGTGTTTTTTACATTTATCAAACTAATCAGTGTTTATATATGTTGTAAACAATCATTGTGTGTGCATTTGTCTATATCTTCCAATAGGTTAATATTAATAGGTGGTTGTACAGAATGACTACCTTTTGTGTGTGATGAGGTAAACTCAATATTTCAAACATTTCCAGTACTGAAATAACTAACCTACTGACTCTATTGTAACAGTAAACAGCAGACAGGATATGTGATATATAAGACATATATAGGGTTATATTTGCATGTATATATTTGTACTGGCATAACGATAAGTTATTTTATTGCACACAGTTTGTAATTGTAGCAAATGCTTCATTATTTAAAGTGATAAATATGAAACTATAAGCAGTTTCTGGTCAAAGTATAAGGTGGTTAAACATTATTGTATTAGACAAAATTACCATACAGTTTTCTATGTTGTCATATTAAACAGTGCCAGGAAAACTGCACTAGTTTAACAGTTCATTGTGTAATGCTGTAGTGTACATACAACAGTTAAACCAGTTTGGATTTTATCAGAAAACTATGTGGTGGTTCACTAGCAATAATAATAGTTTATTTATTCTGTACATACTTGTATAAAATTGGACTCTACAAAGTATTTATTAAACAAAGAAAAGCAAAGATAAGAATCATGTAATAATTCAAAAGAAATAAACATAAATAAATTAGTAGAAACATTTACATTTTGTATTGTATATACTTTGGAATGTTGCAAATTTAATGAATTTATGAATTATTTTAAATCTAAATAAAAACCTAAACCTGGTGTTCACTTGCATGTCCCAAAATCAAAAATAAGACTTGCATGTAATCTATCCAAGAAATTGTGAATCGAATAAAAAAACTTGTAAATTCACATTCATATGCTGAATGAATAAAGAAAGAATTATGTTTCTCACCCCCCATGGATGCCCATGATCACAACTCTAGAAAATGTGGTTATTGCCTTCTATTGATCAGTTACATGACCAGAATAAGGTTGAGAGTAGGTTGTTTCAAAATTCTAAAATACACCATTTCACAAAATTTTTCACCCTACACTAGAATTTTACATTATCAAACTTTTTGTAGTGGCTAAAATTTCATTAGGTTTTAGCCTTCATCTGGACATTGTGCCAGATGAGATTACTTCTGCTTTGTGTCCCTTACTGTGTAAATGTAAACTACAATCACAAAACAGTTGAAAATTGTGCCAGCTGATATTACCATGGCTGGCAAATTGTATTTACTTAGCATTAGATAGGCAACATTATCTATCATGTTTTCACTGCTTAGTTAATAGATTTTAGTTTAGTTGTTATCACTATTCATCTACCATTTTTGTAAGTTAAACTTTTAGACGAGATGAAATGAATTAATTGCAATCTGTCCATATCACTGGAATATTCTACACACAGTTGAGTAGCCCAACTTTTCTTTACAAACTGAACCCTTTACTTCTAAGTGTATGAAAGAGATGAAACACAGCATGAGGTTGAAAAAATAACCATTTATTCATGGAAGGTAAAGAAAGGAATGGCAGATCATATGAAGCAGCAGGACTATTGAATGTTTATGTGGTTCAGATTAAAATGAAATAAACTGTGATTGAACAAGAAACTAAATGAAGGAAAGCTGTGTTTAATCCAGGATAAATTAAAAAGAAAAGCCAAAAAAATGGAAACTAGGTTCAGTGAACAAACAACAACAGCAAAAAACACCTTCCCATGTTTTTGAACACTGTAACTGAACTAAACAATATAACCTTAGAAAATACTAAAATATTAAGCAGAGAAACAAATGTAAGTAACTAAGAGTTAAAGCTTTTCTAATACAATAATTTAAACCCACATTAAACCAAGTAATACTTTTATACCTATGTTAATTATTTCAATAAATGTGTTCAAGTATTGTATTACAATGTTGACTACCAATATAATAATACAATAAAATATGTACAATGCCCCCCTAAAATTTTATACATATCATTATTATTGTCCTCATGACATGTGATCAGTAACAGTCATTTTTCTAAAAGTCAGTCTTAACCTGATGATGACCTAAGCAAGCCTAAACATTGTTACTTGTTTTGTGATTTAGATAAAAGTTTTTCATACCTATATCAACCATCTCTACTATACATTTACTTCAAGTGGGTTCCTTGATGTCATAAAATACACTTCACTAACACATGATTAGTAGGTGCTAGATAAAACAATTAAACAAAAACAAGACTTCACCACAGGTCTTGTTTCTTCCAAGGCAGAAGCAAATGTGTTTTAAGAAAAACTGTATCTACAGCTCATCTTCTTTCCATAACTGACCAGTCAGAAAATGGGATCACAAATATCTCTGCCCAATGTTAGTCACAGAACAGCCCCACATCTCTGCTCCATGTTAGTCATAGAACAGCCCCATATCTCTGCTCCATGTTAGTCATAGAACAGCCCCACATCTCTGCTCCATGTTAGTCATAGAACAGCCCCACATCTCTGCCCCATGTTAGTCATAGAACAGCCCCACATCTCTGCTCCATGTTAGTCATAGAACAGCCCCACATCTCTGCCCCATGTTAGTCAGAACAGCCCCACATCTCTGCTCCATGTTAGCCATAGAACAGTCCCACACACACAAGATAATGTAGGACACATGTAACTATTCCATGAAATAATAAATAATTTCCATGATCAGACCCTGCTACATAAAGTAACATCTGGCATTAAACTCAGCACGTGACTTTGACTAGATTTTTGTATTTTGCCAAATTAGAACTTTGGGAAATTAAAAATGTATTTTATTAGTATGAAATACATACTATAAGAGAGTAATATAAATAATATTTGCCTACCACATTAGTATGGTTTGTATGGCACTAAGGAATGCATCCAATATTCCCACGCAATTGAGCACATTTTAAAGACGTGTAATCCCTTTTATCAATTTACTCATATTCTCTCAAATAGTGATTCCGTTCATTAAATGATTAAATGTAAATTATATTACATGATAATAGATACCCAAATTATAAGAATATATGAGGTATTCAGACTTGCAGAAAAAAAAAAGTTATTGTCAAAAGGTCTCGCATCACTCCTGAGCTAACTTCTTTTGCAAAGGTAAGATGAATTTGTGTATTGTGATGAGGAACTTCTTTTCATGGATTTGTATGCTGCATCTGCAATAGCAAAAATGTGAGGAACTCGCTCAAAAATTTCTCTGCCTTTGTAGTCATTCACATATTCTGGTCCATATATGTTCATTGTACGATACGGATTTACAGACACACATACCTCGCCTATGTATGTATAGATCTTTCCTGCCTCATATCTGCAAAATAACATAAAAATGTTTACTGGAATCTGTTTCAAGATTACACACATGTTCAATGCACAAGTTTCTAATAAAAATGGTTTCACAATGTTTTGTAAAGTTCCAGAGACTCTTGTATAGTGATCTCAGGTATTGTTTGTAGACTTGTTTCACACTGTTTTGTAAAGTTCCAGAGACTCTTGTATAGTGATCTCAGGTATTGTTTGTAGACTTGTTTCACACTGTTTGTAAAATTCAAGAGACTCTTGTATAGTGATCTCAGGTATTGTTTGTAGACTTGTTTCACAATGTTTTATAAAGTTCCAGAGACTCTTGTATAGTGATCTCAGGTATTGTTTTTGTAGACTTATTTCACAATGTTTTGTAAAGTTCCAGGGACTCTTGTATAGTGATCTCAGGTATTGTTTATAGACTTGTTTCACAATGTTTGTAAAATTCAAGAGACTCTTGTATAGTGATCTCAGGTATTGTTTGTAGATTTGTTTCACAATGTTTTATAAAGTTCCAGAGACTCTTGTATAGTGATCTCAGGTATTGTTTTTGTAGACTTATTTCACAATGTTTTGTAAAGTTCCAGGGACTCTTGTATAGTGATCTCAGGTATTGTTTATAGACTTGTTTCACAATGTTTGTAAGTTCCAGAAACTCTTGTATAAACTCGAGTATTGTTTGTAGGCTTGTTTCACACTGTTTGTAAAGTTCAAGAGACTTGTATCGTGGCCTAATGTATAGACAACTTTGATATATTTTTTTAAAAAATAAGAACTTGAAATGATTGAAAACAATCAATTATTTTGTGGCAATATCTCAGTGTGTTTTCCATTTTTATCAGCATTTTTTAAAATGTTTAACAAAGTATATTGTTGAGCAATATGGAATCTCTGAAAAAAAATTGATACATTTTGTAAAATTGTTTGCCAAATTGGAACTTACAATTTACCGTTAGATTTATTTATATTGTGATAAAATCTGTCTATCAGTACATAAACAATATTTTTAAAATGTGCTTAGATATACTAATGATTAATTAGGAAACAATTTTCATAAACAACCAATGGTTACTGTAAATTTAATATACCTAGAACATCAACTAAAGAAGAAATTATGCAAAAAAAGTTATCCTAAACATGACTAATTGTACAGTTGATGCTATATTGAGCATTAAACTCGGGTTCAATGAAAACAACTCCATTGTTTATATCACTTGGCAGTTTGCCATCAGAATATCCAAAAAGCTCTGATTGAGAATAGTATTTATTTAAGTTTCATTTGAAATGCTAATGTTTAAAGACCTCTTGTTAAAATATTTAGCCATCTACATAAAAAATCAGGCTGGGGTGGCGATATCATGGGAAAATGTTAATATTGGAAATAGGAAACACATTTTCTAATGTATATTCAAACACAGTTTTCTCATTTTTGTACTCACCTTTTTTTTAGCAAAATAATTTTCATTAAAAAATTTATATAGATTAAGAGTATTTTTTTCTTATATAAGAAGCCTTTATAGTGTTGTTCCAAATGTGTGGAAGCTGTTATATAGTCTTATGTTGTTGTTGTTTTTATGTAAGAAGCCTTTGTAGTGTTGTTTCATTGGTTTCTGAACTATTAAATAGTCTTATGTTGTTTTTCTCAGACTTTTCTCTAATTTCATTTAGGTGCTAAGTGATAACCATGTAAATGTTATAGAATCTTCTTAATGACATAGTAGTGTGACATTGTTACATAAAACTACATCATTAAATAGTATGTAACCAGTTTGTGGTTCGAAATCATATTGGGTTTACTGATTCTTCAGTTCTTGATTCTTTGTTCAAAGAATTCTGAACCAGTTTGGTCACTTCAGCAGGTAGCCAATAAGTTGCCTTCTGAACAAAGTGTCTTCATTGCTGTTTGGTGTGAACAACTGTCAGCTTGCTACACATGCCTTCCAAAGTACAGTACAACAAATTATTGAATATAGATTTCACCTGTGTTGAATCAAGTATTGGAAATTACTCCTTTTTACTGGGATTTACTGACCCACATACTATCACTATGTTGGAAATCAAGTTTTTCACCATTAATCTGGTACCATTTCTTTATGGATTACTTCAGTGGTATCTACCAAGTAAATGACATGTTCTGTATAGCTGTTTTAGAATTCACAGTGTTGAATTAGGGTACTGTTGTTTTACAGTTGAGATGGTGTTTGAGGGTTAGGAAGTTAACTTTTTAGTTTTAATGCATTTACATTTATTTTTAGGATTCATAAGTTGCATACTGTTTTTCATATACATGTAGGTTTCAGAGCTGTAGATATTGTTTCACAAGTGTTCAAATGTATTGTAGATTTATTGAGTTAGGATACTGTTTTTGAATTTTTTTTTGTTTGATAAGTTAAAATGATGGTTTTTCTGTTCAAATATGTCTTATGCATGTGTGTTCTGAAAATTGGAATAAAAGAAACGCATGGTTGTGAAGATAGAAGCAGATCATTTGAGTGGATGGACAATTAAAATGAAATAAAAGAAACTGCATATATTAGAAATAAAAGGAAAAACTGTTAATAGAATAAGAATTATCTGTACTTTTTTAAAAACTAAAATCAATTTTAAAAACTGATAATGGAGGACCACATTTGGCATGCTGTATGAACATTTGAGTATGGGGTCTTTGGAAGCAGAAGGGAATCTATCTGAAAGTCCCAAAAATTACCCTCACATTCCACATTCTTTCTCTATCTTACCACAAATATGGAAGTATCTCTGCTTCATGCCCGGCATGGCCAGGTGGATAAGGCGCTCGACTCACAA
>NW_013667047.1:242518-254184 GCF_000517525.1 Limulus polyphemus
CTGCTAAATTAGGGACGGCTAGCGCAGATAGTCCTCGTGTAGCTTTGCGCGAAATTCCAAAACAAATCAAGTCACTCTGCTTCATATTAAGGTCTTTGGTGTTGCTAGCTGTGAAGAGGATGCTGCTGATTTACAAAAGGATTTAGATCATTTAGTTAGTTGGGCAAATATATGGCAAATGGGTTTTATTTATAATAAATGCAAGATAATGCATGTGAGTTTTCATAATTTGAATTATAAATATAATTTGGATGGGAATAGCCTTAACAGTGTCACAAAAGAAAGGGATCTTGGTGTAATGGTTGATCAGTCTCGTGAGCTGTTGCTAGTGGTAGGACAAATAGGATATTAGGTTGTATCTATAGAAATATTGAATACAAGTCTAAAGAAGTTATAATTTTATTGTATAGGTCACTGGTTAGGCCACATTTGGAGTATTGTGTTCAGTCTTAGGCTCCTTACCTTGGGAAGGACATTGAAATGTTGGAAGGAGTTCAGAGGAGGGTTACTAGAATGTACCTGGGATGGAGGGGTTGTCATATGAGGAGAAGTTGAAATCTCAAATTGTTTTCTCTTGAAAAAAGAAGAGTAAGAAGGGATCTGATTGAAGTATATAAGATTGTAAAGGGAATTGATAGTTTTGATGCATCATCATCATTGTTTTCATACATGGAATATAGTAGAACTAGGTTACACTAATATAAATTTGGGCAGGGTAGGAGCCATCTTCAGCTAAGACAATTTTATTTTTCTAATAGGGTGGTTGGTTTTTGGAATGGGTTGCCTTCGGATGTTGTGGAGGCAGTAAATTTAATTGAGTTTAAGAGAAAACTTGATACCTATATGAATGATGAGGGCTGGCTTTAAGGGTTTTTAAATTTATTTATTTAATAGTTTTAATTTAGTTTAGAGGATTGGACAGCCGAGATGGACCAATATAATTTTACAGTTAACTTAAATAAGACTTGTTGGATTATAAACTAGAATTGTACAAAATATAAAAGGCACACACTGTGAAAATATGAGGTGGTGATATCTGCATACCACAACCTTCTTTTGTTTTGTTTTAAGATCATCTTCTATCTGTGTTAATGTTAAATATAAAACCAATATTTCTATGTAATCTGACTAAATTGTTTGAGAGTTATACACTTTGGCCTGAGTGGACACTAATATTAAAAGATGCATTATATTTTAATACACTTAATAGACTGTGTACACAACACATTACAGATGTTACAAACAGCTTTGCTTAATACAGAAACAGCTAACCAAGCAGTTACATCTAACACAGAATGGCTGTGCAACAAAAAATTTTTTTCTTTGATGGTAACATCAAAACTCTCTCATTTAAGTCCTGATTTTAATTATTTTACTGACTAGGTGAAAGTGGTTCAGGAAAAACAGAGGCCTCCAAAATCATCATGAGGTATATAGCTGCGATAACTAATGTTAGTGGCCAGCAAGAAGTTGAAAGGTAAATCTGTGATTAAGTCAGTCATGGTTTTATTATTAGGATTTCTAATTCTACATTCATATTAAATAAATTATTTATTTGAAACATCTATATCTGCAATGAATGTTTTACTTGTTAAGTCAGCCAGACTTGCACTATAAGAAGTTTTGATTTTATACATACAGTGTATGTTAGTTAAGAAGTTTCTTCTTTTATTGATTACTTTCACTTTAATTATTTAGCAGTTTGTTGAAAATAATTTTATGAAATAATTGTCTTATGATTTCTATGCATAACTTTATTATTATAGAGCTATCGTGATTTAAATGTTTCTTATGGCTTAGATTTAATATCATCGTCATGTAGTTGGTAGTAGTTTTTAAGTTGAATGATATACCACAGCTTAAATATCATACATTTGTTAAGCTTATATGATTCTCAAGTAATGTGATTTTGAAATTTTCTGTATACTTTGTTTTATAACACTTTCTTTATTGATTTCAGTGATACATTTTCATTCTTGTACAGTCAGGTTCTTGATCACGTCATGTATTTAGCTGCCAGTAGGTTAAACATTGTGACCCTTATTCATGGCCTGATAACTAATCCACTACCTGTTTCAGTAAATTCTGACTGTATTGTAAAATATTTGGTGTATTTATATACATTGGCTATCTCTTCTGTGTGATGTAACCATAATTCAAGTTGACAGGAGGACCCTATGCTTGTAATAACATGTGTGAAAGAGCTGTATTTGTTATCTGACATTCACATTGGTTTTATACAAGGTAGTGTAGATGTGTTATAAAAAAATTACTTTTGAATTAAATTTACATTCTGAGTTTGTCATACTTTGAAATATTAAAATTGGACATTGCGATGGTTGTAATAATGATTTATGTGGTGTGTATATAAATATATATATAATGTATGTATGTATATTTGCTTAACATGTATTTATTGTTGTAATGTTTTTGTTATTTTTACTCTTAGAGTGAAAAATATTCTTCTGCAATCAAACTGTATTCTTGAGTCATTTGGAAACGCCAAGACAAATAGAAATGATAATTCTAGTCGTTTTGGAAAATATATGGACATCAATTTTGATTTCAAAGGAGACCCGTTAGGTGGCCACATCAATAACTATTTGCTGGAAAAAGTAAGAGAAATTCAAGACATAAGAAAAAAGCTTCAAAGGATAATTTTTGTGGGAACATATTATATGAAATTAAGCATTTGGTATTAAATATTGCTTAATTTTTTGTTATAAATAACAGTGACATCTTTTTGCTAAACCTTGTAGCAATATTTATAACATTTAAAACTCAAAAAAGAGCTAAAATGGGATAGAAAAAAATGTATAATTTAAAAACAACGTTTAACTACTGTTAATGTGGCATCATTAAGTATTCAGCACAATTGTACACGACACTTTAGTACACCTAATTGGTGACATCAACCATATAACCTTGAGCTAGCATAAGTATAAACCTACTCTTTGTGTTTTATTTATTAAAGGTTTGTATTCCTTTATTAAGATACCTTCTTTTACTTTATGTTTATTAATATTAGGTCCTCGACAAATAATTTTTTTATCCTATTTCAGCTGTTTTTGAATTTTAAATTTTGTAAAGTGTGGGATATCGCCAACATTTAAATTTTTATAACAGTTATTAAATTTTAATATTTTTAAAGTAAAAAATACCTTCTAACATTGTTCCCAAATGTGTTTTACATTATAGTGAATCGCTAAGCCATTAGAAAACACTGTTACTTCATAGGCTTTAATGTTTCATGTTTCCACTTGTTGATTTAGAAGAAATATGGAAATTAATTTCTCAGAAATAAGGAAAAACAGAGTAAATAATTTGAATGTTGATGGATTTTGAAATGGAAAAAATGGTGAGAAAAGAAGAAGACTCATTGTTCCTTTTTCAACCAATAAAAACATTGCACATCTGGAAAGTTGGGTTATTATTAGAAGTTGATGTTCTGTTTAACCAAGTTGGTATTACTTGAACTTCATAAATGAAATGTGTTTAGAAGAGTATATTCTTAGCAAAGTTGTTGTTACTGTATGATGTAAAATGTTTATATACTAAAATAAAGGTTGGAAATCACAGAATGCTGTTCATTGTTATAAAATAAAACATGACACTACATAAGACAAAAAAGTCCTAAAATTTATAGTTGCTAACCAGTACTCTTGTGTATTGATATAATAATGTTTTTGTCTACCTCTTTTTTTTCTTCTTTCCAACATTATCATCCTGATGATGGTTAGTTTAATTTATTATGAATGTTTTCCTCTAATTTTTTATTTCATTGTTTAGGGTTAATTATAATTAGTTAAATGTTTACATTATTTTGCCTGATTTTGAGATTTGTACACTGTACTTATGCACTTTTGAAATCTCTACAGTGATGTTGTCTCTTTTGTGATTGATATATACATGTTTTCTTGCCTTCAGTCCAGAGTTGTTATGCAACAACATGGGGAAAGAAATTTTCATTCTTTCTATCAACTTCTTTTTGGAAGCCCAGATTCAGTCCTGTCACAGTGTAAACTAAAACAAGATCCTAAAGCTTACTTTTACATCAAGCAGGGAGGAAGTCATAAGGTGAGGTAACAAGTGTAGGTTCGATGTTGGCAGTAATAATGTAGTGAACTAAAGTTCTTTGGTTTTAATTATGAAATTAAAGTTTTCTTAATTCTCCATCTAAATAATTTAGATTGTCATGTTCATATCTATACTATATGTCTATAATATGTATTAAAACTCATAAGCTCATATAGGGGTAGAAATAATATCCAAAATGGGTAATTTGGAGCAAAGAAGTGTTCACATGATACACAGAAGTAAAGATTATAAACTACTTTTTATGCCAAATTTATTGACATTCATTAATAAAGTTGATTAATTAAAGTTTGAATATAACTATGTAAAAGGTTGTGACATGTACTTTGACCCATCTGTGCACATAGGATTAGCAAGTGATCAAATCTAAAATCTAGCACATCATCTGGGATTATTTAATTTCTGATACTCAATTTTATACCTTGCAGCTCTTTTAACTGACTCGCAACTGCAATGCAAGTGTTAAGAGTTCTTTGTTAAAGTTTTACTTTAAACATTTTCAGTTGTAAAACATGTGGCAGGCAGTGCACCACTATAATATTGTTACATACACCTGTTTGTAAACTGAAGTACATACTGTTATCTTAGGTTTTGTACATGAACAAGATGTTCATGTAACAGTAAAGCAAAATGTGTAAGTATTAAGAATTAATAAATGAAAAATAAAATGATAATGTTCTGAAAGTATATATGTCAGTCTTAACAATATGTGCGTAAAAGACTACATGTAAAAGTTGTGACTTGAAAATAAAGATTTGATGTCTCTTGTAAAGACAAATAATAAAGTCTGATTTATGGCTGAAGTCTTGCACCACCTTCACATAGGTTGTTTTAAAGGAATGTCAATCTGTAGCTTTCTAATGTTTTTTTTATTGTAGAATTTTATATTCTAGAAATAAATTCACTGGAAACTTGCAATGTCATTACTAAGTTGAGGTTGGCCTGTGCTTGTTTGTAAATGTGTTTTGTCTTACAATGATTATCTTTTGTTACTTTGATGATGTGTTTAGTTTCTCTTACAAATGTTGTACATTATTAGATTGCTAATGTGAAAAAATTGACACCTTTTCTGTTTTCACATGGTTTTTAACTCTCATATTTTTTTAGATGGCTGAGTGTGTTTCCGAGAGTACCATCAGTATAACTCTAAGTACTTTTTTTTTTTATCATGTCTGTGTCTAAGAAAGTTATTTTTTCTTGATTATTAGACTTTATTTAAATACACGAGTTGAAAGAAATTATAAATAACATTTAAACAAACCCAATATTGCTAACATTTTTCATAAAATTGGCTTTTCTTTTTCTTTTTTCTGGAAGGAGTTGGGAATGCTAAGATTTGAGGTCGTATAGTTTCTTTAATCTGTAAAATAGAACATGCTAAGCTTGAATTCATTATAATTTCATTCACCTATCAGGTATCATTGTTGTAAGTAGATTAAGGATAGTGAATATCATTTAATGGACCTTTAACTAACTTTAAGTTAAAGTTATGTAGTGTACAGTTTGTTTATAGCTTTATAGTTATGTTTAAGTTTTCATCTAGTGTGGCAATCTTGATACACACCATGTATGATTAAGTCATCAACCATAGCCTCGACTAGCTCAGAAAAGACAATAACATGTAAATCACAAGAACTTTTTATTAACTCATAAAGATAAATTATACAAGATGGCACATAACTACAGGACACAGGATGTTAATATGCTGAGTGGCGATTCCAATTAGGCACAAGTAGATTTGATCCTACAGGGTACTACCTGCAGAAGTAACAAACACTGTAAACTCCCTCTACCTCATTTATTGACTTGGCAGTTAATTAGGTATAGACTGCAGCTCATTGTACATCAATGTCACATGTTTACAGCTATTAACATAACATTATGCTTAAACCAATCACTAATTAACATGTACAACCAATACCATGTTAAATCATACACTGTAGTTCAGGCTTAGCTAAGATGATTATGCAGTTTGGTGCCAGCAGATGCTTGCATCTACAGGAAGAAATAATGATAATATAATTCCTTACATTATCTCGCATTCATGTTTACCTAATCTTTCAGTTTTACAGACATGTAAACATAATCATGGAGAGCTTTATATTACTCCTGTTAACAACTGTTTAGAAGTACGTGTAATGCAATAAGATCTGCTCATGCCATAGCTTTTGAGTGTTCTTTCTTTTGTTTCCTTACATTCTTTAGTATTTTGTCATGTATTATCATTCCTGTTTTTATAGGTTTATAATGTAAAAATTTCAGCCAACTGTGACCTTGAGATAATGGCATTTAGATCATAATGCTTTTGAGTAATGAGTAACTAATTAACTACTGGAATTAATTATGTTTAGGACTAGTAAGTGACTTGAAAAATTTATTCCACAAATTTTTATATACTGAAGATCTCATTAATGTATATTCTAGGTAAATTATATTATAAATGATATTAATTTTTGTTCATATTCGTGTGCCCTAGTGGCTCAACAAGTAAGTAGAACAAATAACACAAATTTGGGATTTGGTCTCTGCAGTAGGCAGAGTGCAGAGAGCCCCATTTATGGAGTTTTTCATTTAAAACAAAATGGTTTTATTTATTCAGTTATACATCATCTGTCTTACCATAAAATTATTTTTCTGTAAATAGCGATGCTTTATTTTTAAGATATTCCTCTAACAATAACTCAGATAGACATTTTTGGAAACATAGGAGCTCTTTGAAAGTACACAAATACTCCACAGTATTACATCTTTTGAGTCATACTGGATGTTAGGTTTAATCATTTCACATAATATAGCCTATTCTGTTTATATTTCAGGTGGATACCATAAATGACAAGTCTGACTACAAGTCTGTAAACTCTGCTATGAGAACACTTGGGTTTCTGCAGGAACACTGTGATACTCTCTGGAAAGTTGTTGCAGCAATCCTGCACATGGTATGTGCAGTTTCTGTTTAATTTTTTGTAACGTTAATTTAGATTAACTTTTAACATTATATAATTTTTTAAGTTAGCTTCTTTTGTGCAACTGAATTTGTGGAAGCACAGTACATTCCTGCTTTTCGTATTGAGAAAGAAAATTGTTAGAGTTATCATCACTTAAGAAACATTTGTATAAAAAAACATGCAAATGTAGATTTTACTAACTTTATTATACTTTTAAGATTGTAACAATATTATAAAAAAGAGAAGAAAATCTAATATTAATGAAAATTTCTAAAACAAAGTTTTTCCTTTTTGTTTTTGTGACCAGGGAAACATTGAATTCTCAATGGAAGATGACCAGACATTTGTTAAGAATAAAGACACTTTAAAAATATTAAGTAAACTGTTTAGTGTGAAAGAGGATGACTTGGAGAAAACTCTCTGTCATCGGGTCATTGCTGCAGGTGGTGAAGTGATGCAAAAAGGACACACTAAAGCTGAAGCAATCTATGGAAGGGATGCATTTGCTAAGGTAATTGTGATATTGCTAAGATGTAATAAGGTTAAAGAGATTACAAGGGATAATAATCTGACTTTTTATTTTTTTTAAATATGTGCATTGGAAATTGGATTTTTTCAGCTCATTTTGATTTTACATTACAAAATCCTGTGAACAGCAACAACAACAAAAAAACTTCTTAAAGGATAGGCCATTAACATTGTATCTTTCAAAATCGCAATTTTGGAAGAGAAATAAGGAATAAAACTATTAGAAAATTTAAAACTACTAAAGTCTGGAAGATGTTCATTTGATTATTTTCTTGCTTCTTTTTGCAATATGTTTTATGTAAGGTTAAAAAAATTTTTTTTTAAATGCTGACACACGCTTGATATTTCATGAGGATGACGTAAGCTTGTTGAAACCTTGTACATTTGCAATAATGTTTCTTTCACTGCTCATTCTAGCTGTCTCCAAACTTTACAGTCATGATATATATATATATATTAGCAAAAATACTATTGTAAATAAAACAAAAAAAACAATTCAATGAAAGCTTGGCTACAGTATTGCTATATGTGTTTGTGAATCTTTGGATTACATGATCAAAATTTAACCTGCAAAATGCATGTAAAATTTTCCTGTTGAATTGACGAGGTCTGGCTGAAATTCTAATCAGACAAGTATTCTGTTTTTAGAGTTGAAAGTTTCATCTAATTTTTGCATCATGCATGTCTTGGAGATAAGGTGAATGTTTGTTACGTTTTTAAGGCTATTTATGAAAGGATGTTTACCTGGATCGTCAATCGGATCAATGAAGCTATAAAGGTGGACACTGACTGGAAGAGTCACGGGAAGAACACTGTGATTGGTGTGCTAGATATATATGGTTTTGAAATTTTCGATAACAATAGGTGAGTTCATGGCTATGTAACCAATCACTTGTTTAATTTCAATGTTGGAAAGTGATGTGATAAGTCTGTCCATGTTGGCAGTACTATGGTTTGTGTCAAAATTTGAATTGTTATTGATAACAGTATGAAATCCTTTTAACTCAAAAGATTCATCCTTAAACACCATGAATAACAGGTTAGGTAGTGGTAGAAAAAAGCTAAAGTAGTTGATTTAGTTTCAAAATTAAGAAAATAAAAATAGACAAAGATTAAAACATTTCAAGAGAAACACAATATTTTGATAGTTATCAATTCTATTGAACAGTGAGGGAGGGGTGGCACAAATAAGTGAAGTTTTTTTACAAAATCATGTTGATTGTATTACATGATAAATGGCATAAAAGTAAAGTTTGGCCTTACTATTATTATTATTATTCTAGTGCACAAGCAGAAATGTACCTATCAAAAATTTCTTACCCATTGTATTCATAAAAGGAAATAGGATTATGATGAAAAAAAAAGATGAATAAAAATATTTTTTTTATTCTGTTATTTTTTTGCTACCAGTAATTCTTATGTTCTTTTGATTTTTATATAAACTATTTAATACTTGATAAAGGGACATATAAGTGGAAATATTATATATCTGTGCATAATATGCTCATCTAATTCAATCAATTTAACATTTATTAAAAGACTTGAAAAATGTACATATAAAATTGTTACGAAGAGATAAAATACACTACCAGTTACTTTTAATGCTGCTAGGATAGTATAGTTCTACCTCTTTGATGTTAAATTCCTCATCAACAGTTTTGATTTCTTTTTAGAAAACACTATTGATTAGTTTCCTTATGGAATAGAGAAGATCAGATTCGAACTGAGAAGCATCTAAACAAAACTGTGTATTTAAGACTTAAGTACATTTAGCCATAACTTACAAAACATTTGTGTTCACATTCATATAAGTGTCATGAAGCTCTTAAGAAACCCCGTAGACTCCAAAGACTTAAATAGCTGTGACTTGAAAATTTTTTTTTATCATGTTAACTTTCAAATGATGTAAAAACAATTAAAGTGATAGTTTTGTGAAGTACCTAAGGAATGTGGATTTGAGACTTCAAAAGCTGATAGTGGATAGAAAGATATGTGTTTTTGTTAAAAATAAACCAATTTGTAAATCATCCAGAATGCTAGGATTTAATAAGCAAATTTTTTTCTAAAATACGAATGGTGGTTTTTAACGTGTTGATTTGAGACTTAAGTAGCTGTTTTGAGACAGAAGAAATATTTCAGATTCAGATACTTTTACGAAGCATATAAAATTATTGTATGAACTTGTGATGGAGTCAGTTGTATTACAATGCTGGCATTAAAAGAACTTTGTTTTCCATCTGTAATAGCTTTTTGATAATATCAAGTTACATAATCGAATTTGTTCCTACAGTTAAAAATACTTAATGCATTGGCTATTTTGATGAGACATTGTTGTAAATAGCTTTTGAATGAACTGTTGTAATAAAACTTCGTTTTCACAGTTTTGAACAATTTTGTATCAACTACTGTAATGAGAAGTTGCAACAGCTTTTTATTGAGCTTGTGCTGAAGCAAGAACAAGAGGAATATCGTCGGGAAGGAATTGAATGGCAAAACATTGAATACTTCAACAATGCTATAATTTGTAATCTGGTTGAAGAACCTCATAAAGGTATAATCTCCATAATTGATGAAGCTTGCCTTAATGTAGGAAAAGTTACTGATGAGGTTAGTAAACATTTTCTTTTCAATTTTGTTACAAAATGTTGTATTTATTGTACTTCATGCTATTTCGTTTATAGTTTTGAAAAGTTTGAATAGTTTTCCAGTTCTTATAGTTTGTGTATTTTAGTCTTCTTCAGTCTACTACAGTTTTTTATCATGCTATTTCGTTTATAGTATTGAAAAGTTTGAACAGTTTTCCAGTTCTTATAGTTTGTGTATTTTAGTCTTCTTCAGTCTACTACAGTTTTTTACCAAGAAAACCGTTAACGTATAAATTGTAATGTGGTATGATTAGACAAAAGGGAAAATAAAAATACTAATGCTAACTGTAGAAGAGTTATTGGTGTGAGAAAATTATATTATATAGTATGGATTGATGTATTTTTAATCCTTTCTATTACCATCACATGTGGCCAGCATATTTTTTTAAATTTCCTTTCCTTTGATTTTTAAGTAGTATATCTGTGATGTGTGTAATAAATAACTTCATGATTAATTTTTAATTAATCATTATAAGATGATGAGTCAGAATGTGGCCATGCTAACACAAAAATGTACAAACCATAATGTACTCACATTGTTAACCAAAGGTTTAAAATTAGCAAACCATCTCTAGCACTGCATAAACCAAGTAGCACCTTATGATGGGTGTGAAGTTCCCTTGAAACAAATACTTTCTTTTCTAACACTCTAACCTGTACTGTAAGGTTAAACTTACTATGTACTAAATGTTAGGCTGTTTTGTATTCCAATGTTTGAAATAATGATCTTATCTTTATCTGCCGAAATGTTTACAAATTGAAAAAGGTGCTTAAACACTAAGCTTTAAATATAAATTCAGTAGTACTTGATAGATATGTTAATGGATTAATTTTTTTTATCCTGAACATTGTTGCAAAATATTGAGTAAGTATGAATATGCACAGTCATTTCTTTTATTATGAAGTATAGGAAGGATAGTGGTTTTGTTAAAATGTGTTCTATTATTATTGTTACCAGTTATTACTTAATTTCAAGCTATTCAAATTGGTTGGGAAATATGAACAATTGTACAAGTAGTGACAGTTGTAAGCTCTTACAAAGTAGGCTTATAAAATCTGAATATTATGGAAAAAAGATGTAAACTATCAAATGTTAATGAAATTTGGCAGATTATCAGTAAACATTACAATGCTTTCATACACAAATTACCAAATTGTTTTTATTAAGTCGTAAGGTTTGTAAAGCAATGTCTTTCTCATGCCTTTTCTTTTCACATTTTGCCTATCTAACATGAAAAATAATTTTAGGATTAAAAATTTTCAAATTTCACATGCGAAATCTTTATAATGTCCAGATAGTTATCAAACGTTTTTCAAGAAAAAACTTTATATTTTATCTGTTATTTTCAGTAATGAATCTCTGTACGGGTTTGGTAGATTTGACTGATCTCGTAACCACCATAGAAAAATTAGAAAATGAATATAGATTATGCCTCTTTCATTCTAGAATGAA
>NW_013667047.1:254665-266894 GCF_000517525.1 Limulus polyphemus
GTACACATACACTCATGTTACTGTATCCAATTACGTAAAACTGACCTTTGATCTTTACAAAGTAACCTGTCTTGGCTGTGTTTTAGTAGACTAGTACTTTGTAAAATACAGTCACATTTCAATTATTATACATTATGTATGTATATAGGTTATTGCTATTCAGAAATAAGTTCTTAAACTTATTTTTCTTAAAACATAGAACAGCAAATAAAGAAGTAAAGCAATTATCTCTTCTAGTTACGACCTTTGTACTCGGTTGCTGCTTGACATAGGTTGCTAAACCTTTAAGAATCTTGCACATAGAGGATAGGAAACAAAATAAATTTTTTTAGGTTTTATATATACATTTGAATAACTAAAAAATCATAAATTAATACATTGATACCATAGAATTCTAATATAATTTATCAAACGTAGTAACTAAGCTGTATTTTAGTCTAAGAAATATGAAATTTCGAGTAGACTAATGACACCCTACCCCTTGATTCAAAAGAAAGAAATGGCATCCTAAGAATTTAAAATGGCCATCGTATAATGCACTATATTGTGCTGAGAGATAGAGTTGTTATCGTATAATGCACTAGATCGTGCTGCGAGATAGATCTATCATAGGATAATGCACTATATCATGCTGAGAGATGGATCTGTCATCGTATAATGCACTATATCGTGCTGCGAGATAGATTTCATCATATAATGCACTAGATCGTGCTGAGAGATGGATTTATCATAGGATAATGCACTAGATCGTGCTGAGAGATGGATCTATCATAGGATAATGAACTAGGTCATGCTGAGAAGTGGATCTGTCATAGGACAATGGACTAGATCATGCTGAGAAGGGAATGTATTATACCAGAAAAAAAGAACAAGACTTTCCTTTGTAGATTATCAAGGAAATTCTCTAACAGCTTTCAACATCTCTGTAAATCTTCTACTACAAACACCTTTCAAAGCTCTATTTTCTTCTTCTAATCCTAGTTGGTGGTTTTGTAAATAAGTTATTACTAGGAAAATTTATTTGAACTTTTATTTAGGCTAAAGTCCCAACATGTATCATGATGTTGTCTCATCTAATATCTCTTTGTAATCTCAGTTTGTTTTTTTCAGATGTTTTAAGTTTTAGTAACTTGTTTTCTCCATTTTTTTTTGCTTTCTCAGTCCTCTATGTTAAGTTAGAAAAAAGTTTGACTAGCTAGCATTTGTAAGTCTAATTTTAGGTCTGTTTAATGATATGATGGAATTTATAGTATAAAGAAATGTCTGCCATTAGTTGCACTTAAAGTTAAACTAAGCTTAATAGTTACCAATGTTTAAGATTTTAAGAGTATCGGTAAGTGTGCGCTAAAGCATACAGTTGGGAACTGACACAGTATAACTATAGCGAACTTTGAAGCTTTGTTATTGTTGGTTTGTGTGTGTAGATATGTCATCACAGGAAATGAAAATAAAGATGCGATCATATCACCTAACTTCTGAGTTTGACTTAACCTTCTTATTTTTTTTTTTTAATGTTTACCACATGCACATATTTCACTTCCTTTTACAGTTTTAATACATTTTTTACCCGTGAGCCCCTGGTCTTGATGTAAATGTAGAGAAAAGTTCTGTACACAACCAATAGAGTTTTACCCAGTAATATTATACTATTTTATATATATTATTAACATAAAAGTATACTAATTACTATACTAATAATATATGATTTATATTAAAATATGGAAGAAATCTGTCTGAAGTTTTGTATAAATATTAAGATACAATATGAAGTTTTAAGTGACTTTGCACCTAGATTTACTGTAGATCTGGTATGTGCTGTAACAGGATTTTTTTTAAATACTAGTTCATAAAGTATTACTGATATTTCAGAATTTCACAGTTCTAATGATTTTATTTTGGATAGATGCTTCTAGAAGAGTTTGACAAGAAACTCGGCAGTCACAAACACTACACTAGTAGAAAGGTAGGTGAAAATTACTATATGTATTTAAACTATGAACTTATTGTTTTGGAATTGACTTGGTTATTAAGTACTTCAACTTCATTAGATTTTGTCACAAAGTTAGGTGGTAAAAAAGTATGTGTAACTTGAAAAAATTAAGGTAGCAATATGATAATACTGACAATAACTGCAAATATGCTTTTATAAAAACCTCTTGTCACTATTAGTTTCAATTTATTATTGTTATCGCAATTACTCTTTTTTTCTATTGGACAGTTTGAGTTGTAGCTTTTTGTATACCTGGTAGATTTGTCCTAGATCATTGCTCTTTGACTGGGTGTCTGTGATACTGAACTAAGATGTCTGTGCTGATGAATCACAGCAAATTATCTTTGTCTATCTTAAACAGTTTTCATTCTAGGTTTTCACTGTGTTTCATCTAATTTAGGTAATAAGAGTGGATAATTTAATATTTATATATATTTTTTTCTTAACTTTGTAATCGATAAAGTGGGATTACTACCGTACCTGTATAAAACTTACAAGATAGAATAGATGGAAGTGACGTGAGATGTGTCACGTGGTTAACTATGTTAATCATTTAAAATGATTTCTGTTATTGGACTGAAAGACTTTATACATCAGTTTGATGATTGGAATAGTATTATAACTTTACTGTTGTTTCTCAAAAGTTGGCCCCAACAGATAAATCAATGGACCATGCCAAAGACTTCCGTATTCACCACTATGCTGGAGATGTGAAATACTCAATTCTTGGCTTCTTAGACAAAAATAAAGATACACTGTTCCAAGACTTCAAAAGGCTTCTGTATAGCAGGTGATTTTTCTTTCTCAGTTAAGTTATTTAACTTGTTTAAAAGTTATATCCAAAGTAAATGTAAAATTATTTGCTAATTAACATCAAACAATTGAAAATTGATTAGGATGTTTATTTACACCTAAATATGGTCTTATTTTTTTATGTCATAATATGTTGTTGTTTAAGTAATATTTATTGTCATATTTTTTAGTAGTTTTATGCCTATTCATATTTTTTCTTTTATAACCTTTTGTTTTAGAGGATGATACTAATTTAGTTGACCAAGTTGACGTACATTTCTGAATATGGATGTGTGTTTACTGAAAGATTAAGTAAATTGGGTTATTGTATAGTCTTGTATGGATAATTTTATAGGAAATTTTGCAAAGCTGATAACTAAAGAAAGGTAACATATTTACAAATACCTGATATTTTTATGCAACATACATGGTTATGGTAGGGTTAAGTGTCTACTTCCAGAGTTTTAATACTCTAATGTGCCAAAGTAATGGTACCACATTCAATAAAACCAAACAGTAAATTTAGTGAATGTTTTGTGAATATCTGGGATGCCAATATATAAGAATTATACAAGTTTTATTTAATTAATGTTTTATCTTATAATGTTTTAGTAGATATTTTCTTGACTGAGTGATTCAACATGCATTCATTATTATGATTTTGTGTGTGTGTGTAGTACTAATTTAGTGAGCAATTACTAAATAAAGCTTTCTTTATTCTTTCGAGTTGGGTGTGGCCCAGGAGATAGTATGCTAAACTGTGAATCCATGGGATCGTGGATGTGTTTTAAAAGTAGCATTGGAATCCCACTACTTGGTTGGACAAAAGTTGGTGATGGGTGCTCTTGACTAGCTTCCTTCCCTCTATTCTTATTAATTCAAAACCAGGAATGGCTGGCGTGGTTAGCTTTTGTGTATAGTGTTTGCTAGCTTTGCATGAATTTCCAAAACAAACATTCTTCTTTGCAGTACCAACTTGGTACAAGCTCTGTTTTTCTTTGCATTACTGTCGAATACTGAGTACAGACATTTTAATCTCCTTGTAGTACAAACGTATCAATTAAACATTGGATGAAAAGTTTTTTTTGTTTTCTTTTTTTCAGCACTGACCTACTGATTAAATCAATGTGGCCCGAGGGAGCCCAGCATGTGACTCAGGTGTTTTTTTTATTTCTACACTGTTGACTTTAGATGTAAAGAATAATAGTAATAATAAATGCACATGAATATGTAATAATCTTTTAGGGTTTAAACTCTCATGAAATATCCCAATATAACTTAATATAGTACTTTAAAATTTAAAAATTCCAATTTAACTACTTTGTAAAGATTTAAAAAAATTTTGCTTAATATTGTACCTGATTAGGCTGGCCAGGGTGCAACAGTAAAAACCTTATTTTAAAAACTCTATGCAATGATTATGTACATATATAAGTTAGTTAATTAGTGAATAAGTCATAATCTTACATTTTGGAAATTAAAAAAAACAATAAGATGTTAAAATGTTTTTAAATTTATGTAGCTCAAAAGGGAGACACTGTTTCCTTTATTTTCAGCTTATCACCTTTCTGTTCTTGACACATTGTGGTTTTTGTTCTGTTGTTTAGATTGATAAGTAGATTTTTACAAAAAAATCTTACAATTTGTTTTCTCTGTAATGTCTTTAAAGTACATCCTGATGTTTAATTAACCAGCTGTTTTTTTTTCCACATTACCATTTATATTAACTTGTACATTTATTGTTAGGTTACAAAAAGACCACTGACTGCTGGTACACTTTTCAAGAATTCCATGATAGCACTTGTGCAGAATTTGTCTCAGAAGGTAAGAATTTTTCTCTTTTTTTTTCTTGGCTACATCCAAAGTAAAAAAGAAATTCTGTTTAGTTATCTTGGCTATAAAACCCATTCTTCTGTGCTTTGTTTAAGTGAACATACTACGTCAGAAGAATTATTGATATTAAAGCAGTTAGAAGATATACTTTTTATACTTGAGGTAAAATGTAAAAGGATAAGAAGTTTTTTTATCTACATTTTTTGAAATTTATTGGAATGTGCAGGATAGATAAAATGAGAAGAAAAAAAGAGATGAACTGTCAAGAGAAACTTTTAGATGAGATCGGAATATTAACATATTTCTTAAATGAGTAATATGCATTTTTCTTTTTCTATTTGACACGGTAGACGTCATGAGCAATAAGCTTATAACTTACACAAGTCTGACACTTGTTAGAGAATACCATCTAAATAACAATACACGTTAGGCTTTCAACAGTAAATCGTGTAATTAATTAGCTACTGTAAGTGTGTACGTGCCAGAGATTTAACAAAAACAACTGTCTTCTCTAAGTATGTCCATCGGACATTTTACAGAAACAACAATGGAAGCAATAAGTAAAGAAATGTAGCGTGCATGATAGAGAACAGTTTGTTAAAATTAATCTCTTGCAGATATATACAAGTCTACCATTTGACTAAAAGCATTTTGTGAATGTAAAGTCTGTAAATATCATAAAGTTCACATAAGTTATCACTGAACATTGATAATTTTGACTAGTTATCACATCTTATATTTTTGGTATAACTATTACATTACCTGATACAATCTCATGTATAGTGATTAAGTTATTATTAAAATTTCTGTATTGGATTTTTATTATAATGCAACTTGTTTGAACTTTAACTTATTTCCAATAAATATGGAAAGCCCAAAGGGTCAATATTGAGGTTATGTAAGAATAAACAAAATACAAGTAGTCATTAAAATCAAGAGGTACATATGTTTTTCACTATTGTCTAGGAACCGTATTATATACGTTGCATCAAACCAAATGAGAAGAAATCCCCTTTGTTGTTTAATGATGAGAGGGTACGCCATCAAGTCTGTTATCTTGGCTTGATCGAAAATGTTCGAGTAAGGAGAGCTGGCTTTGCATATAGGCAGACATATCCTAGATTCCTTCAGAGGTAGGAAATTCCTGTGGCTTGTACGTACGGCTCTGCAATTATTTCTTTTCCAGACTAAAAAAATTTACTTTTTACTAGACAGTATAATGCCTGTTGAACGAGAACGTATTTAATAAGAAGTTGTTATAAATATGCATTAAAAATATATAATAACAGTTTGTAATTTTAAACACTAGTGAAATATTTTAAGCTGATGAAGATAATGTGTTCAATTAAAAATACACACAAATAAAAAAAAATTCTAAGCCACTTTCGTATCACCAAAAGAGGCAGAAGTCCATAGAAAAACATTCCATGTGTTATATACATTTCTTAAACCCCCTACTTTTTTTTTCATTTTAAGATTCTTAACTTTTCAGAACTATGAACAACTGCTTGCGAAAATGTATGCTGGTATGCTCTGTAACCAGCCATTTAAACTAATGTTTCAGTTAGTAAATACTTATGGTAAAAGTGTTGTACAAAAGGGTACATGTAAAGTGGTTAAAGATGTTGTATAAAAAAGATGCTCTGTTACATTGATCTTGAACTTCGTCACAAAACCAGAGGATAAAATTCTGTCCAGAGAATGCTGTACATGGGGATGGAAAGGTCTTCTATTAATTTTGTTGTTGTTGTTATGGCTTACTAGGTACAAAATGGCATCAAAACTCACTTGGCCTAATTATCATGGACCTGATAAGGATGGGTGTCGTGTGTTAATTCAAGAGTTAGGCTTCTCAGATGACGTCAAGTATGGGAAGACAAAGGTTTTCATCCGATCACCTCAGACAATTTCCAAACTGGAAGAACTGCGAGCTGAAATGATTCCAACTTTAGTTCTCCTCCTCCAAAAGGTAATTATCATCGTGCTGATCTGTTCAATAATAAAATGGCTATGAGGATTATTGTTCCCAGGCAGAGTCAATATAAATATAGTGATGTGATAAATTATATAATTACAACAACATCTCTCATTTTCACTATTGTGATTCAGTAATCAAATTACAGATTTGATTAGAAAATCACCTGATAACACAGACCTGCAAATATAAACTTCATAAAAGTTGTTTTGGTTTTAATAACAGATTTTCCATAATTCAGCTACGCATAATTCATCCTGATTTTTTTTTTAATGAAATCTACATGTTTTAGTCTCAAAACTATGTATTGTGGTCTTTCTTCTATGTATTGCTTTATGACATTTTTGTGAAAAATCTGTATGTGATGGAGAAAAATGAATATCATTTTCGGATTCAGTGTACAGGAATTACTGTAGAACATTCAAAAATTTCAAGACTATAAAACCATTGCAGGCCTGTGTAATTATTATTGGTTTTTAATTTTAAAGGTTTCTGATAATTTGCATACCTGTAACCATATCTTCTGTGTCCTAATATCATGAACCACGATAATGGTTCATATTAGGGATCACAAAGAATTGCATAAAAAGCCCAATAGAAAGTTTGTGCAAAAAGTACCTTAAACAGTAAAGATTCAGTTCAAACAACACTTTAAAACCTTTTCTATTGACTGCTAAGGCCATACACACATATAAATGCACACAAAAAGCATGCATGTTACACTTACAAGAAAATGAAAATCCACTCAAAATGTCCCATTTGTAAATTTTATTATTATTCTCTTGTCAGCCTACAACAAAAACGCCTTGGTATATTGCACCTAAACCGTTTGCAGAATACTAAATAAGCACTGCAAAGGTCATAGGGGTATTGAAAAAGCAATTTGTTTCTTCTATATTTTACAAAAGCTAAAAAAACCTCATAATTCTAGTGTAAACAACGTTATCATTACCCCTTGAAGTTAGTCTTCTGACAAATATCTGGTGTTCCTTTTAAAAGGTTGAGTACCAGGTGAAACAAGAATTAACAGCCAGTAACAGATGAACATTAGATTACTGTAACATAGATACTCAATGCTTTGTACACTATAGAGTTGGTGGTACAGGGTGAAACAGGAATTACCAGCCAGTAATATATGAACATTATATTACTGTAACATGTAGATACTCAATGCTTTGTACACTAGGGAGCCAACCCCTATATTGTGTATTAAGTGTAGGAGTAAAACACACATTTGTAGAATAATTACTGTAAAAGACATGAAGGTTTATTTAAAGTGGTGCTTTAAATGCATATCTTTTATTTGAAAAGGCTGCTTTTCTACTGATAGAAAATTTATATATACTTAGTGGGGGTTGTGTCTTAGTCCAGGCATATATTTGCCCATTGCTATGCATTATATATAGAGAAGTTAGTTACACAGAAAATATAAATGTTCACTATATTCTCAAACAAACAAATCTCCATGACAATTCCAGCTGCAGCTTAACATTTTACATCTCAAACCAATGTGATCAAATAGCCACTAGCTATGTTTATTATCATTTCAATGTATATACTTAGCTACCATATCAAGTAATTCTTTGCCCATAGTTGAGCAAAAAAAGCCAGCAAACAAAATAAATAAAAAATTGGGAATTTAAAAACCTGCAAATAGGTTCCATTAAAAAAAACAAAAACAAGGCTGGAGATACTGTAGACATTATTTACTCAAACTACAAATCCCTATTTTGACTCCATGCTGTTATCAAAATATGTTTATTGAATGGTAACATAAATCCAGTATTAAGTGACGATTAATATGATTTTTTTTTCTCTCTTCACTTTATAAATGCATAATAATATCAAAACACACTATCTGTTATGGCTTTTACGTATGTGTTTGTGAGGTTATATAACCAAAACATTTTGATGTTATATTATTTTTCAAGTACAAAAAAATGTATATGCAAGGTGCATTATAGTCAAAACATTACTGCTGTTATACTCAAAGACTGTCTACTTTATTAAGAACTTAATATAATATAAGGCTGATTGGACCTTCTTTTCCCATCATGTTAGTTTGCAAATGGTGTGTCACAAGCTTCTTAAAATGCCAGGAAGGTATTTTTTTTAATTATTATGTATTCTGTTTCTCAAGGAATTTGGTCTGCATCTGGTTCACAAAAAAAAGATAATTGAAGTCACTGTTATGTTCATCAATAATTTTCAGATAACATGAACTCTATAGATTATTACATTAATATCTTGAAAGATAACTTGCCTATCAGAATGGAAGTGCAGCAACACGGCTATAAACAATATTAAGATATAAGCTTAAATCACGTAAACTGCTGGTGCTTTTTTTTTTCACATTCCTCTTAATTTGTCTCTTTTAGATTTAAAATCAGAGACGTGAAAATAAAATTTCAGATTTTTCTTTTCACAAATGTTGCTGCCCAAGTAGCCTTTCATCAAGACCAGAACTCATCACGACTTTTATCACAAATTTTTGCAATTTGCAGTTTATGGACTCTTTGCATATGTTTTAACAATAGACCAAAGAATGGGCATTCATTATCACCTCACTTTTGAAAGATGAAGTCTTTACTCTTACCTATTGTCTTTTAGGCTACCCATCGTGTTATAACATTTATAGACCTCAAGCAGACAGACATTTATTTATTTCAGTTTTGTATGTAGTGTAATTTATATCTAGGTGTACTTTCAGAATTTATGTTTTCCTTTACGTCAGGTGAATGCTATTTATGGTTTCTTGTTATTTTCTGTATAATAGATGTGGCGGGGAGCCATTGCAAGACTGAAGTATAGAAAAATGAGAGCTGCTTTAATAATCATGGCACGCTATCGAAAATACAAGATGCGTTCCTATATTATTCAGCTTCTACAGGCTTTCAAGTAAGTTAAATTCATTTTTAGTGTAGTTCGAAGCCTGTGTCTTTGATAGTTTTAACATGGTGTCTGTTTTTTATGAACTTCTCACTCAATGTAGGTACAGTTAAAAAAAAAGTTTCAAAAGCATATTTGAGGCAGACTTCTTGGATAAATTAATACATTATTTATAAAATTATTTTAAATCATAAACATTATCGCAAATAGAGTAAAACCAATTCTTGTTACCACAAAGTTCATCACTCGATTTCTTGCTACTATGGGGATGGCAATGTCATTTCTTGTTACTATGAAAATTTTTTTTAGTCCTTGTCATGAAGTTGATTACTTCACATTTCATTATCAGTAAAACTGTTGCTTCATTACTTGTTTCCATGAAGCTCGTTGTAATACAAAATGATAGATGATATTAGGTAAGAAAACTGAAACTGAAGAAATGTGTTTTTAACTAGGAATGTCGGGCATAGAGTTTTCAGACTATTCTAGTGTTCCTGATCTTTCTCTAAAGAAAGAAAGCTCAGTTTATTAATACTTTCTATTGTTCTAGTTTGAGTCATTAAAGGTAAACTTGTTACTGTTTATCATAAAGTGATGTTTGTTACTTAGTCTACTGAATAGAAAAGTAACAAATCACAAATGTAAAAATTCAATAGCAAGGTTGATTTTTTTTAGTAGAAGATGAGTGTATAGACACAAGTTGTTGATTAAAATAAGTAGTACGTGAATTTTTTTTAATCAATCAAGCTTTCTGTTGTAAAATCAAATGGCTATCAGCAAGTGACTGTATCAGTAAAAATGTGGAGTAGGTTTAGAGAATTGATTTATGACATCTAGGTCCAGAGCAAGCATGAAAAAGAAATTGAAATGGTTAATTTCGATAAGTATGCTTTTAATTATACACTAAAGTAGCTTAACCAGTTGTGATAATTTGTGCACTGTTTATATAGTAAAGTGCTGTAACCAGTTCTGATAATTTGTGTATTTGTTTATACATTAAACTGACATAACCAGTTCTTTCACTTTTGTTAGAAATGTGAAACAAGCAAAAGATTTTGGAAAGAATGTCAAATGGCCACGCCCTCCACCTGTCTTGAAGAATGCTGTGAATGACTTCAAAAGCATCCACGAGAGGTAAAAAGTAGTGAACACTTTGTTTATTATGTAGTACTTTGGTATTGTTTATGTATGTTTTTAGTTGTTTACATAGAATATATATTTAGTGTTTGTGTGTTTTTGTTTACATGATTTCAGTTGAATAGTATAATCTGTGTTATGGATTGTTCACAGGAAGCAAGCACATGTGACCTTGAAAAGTATGCTCAAGGGTATATTTTTACGTGATCTTACTCAAGCAGTATGTTATGTTGTGGATTGTTCACAGGAGGTTAGCTTATGTGATCTTAAAGAATACATAAAGAAGTGTGTATATATTTACATGATCTTAGCCAAGCATTAAGTTGTGTTATGGATTATTCATATGATCTTTAAAAGTGGAAATTTTTTTACGTGATCTTAGTCAAGTATATTCTGTGTTGTTCATAGGTGGCGAGCTCACATGATCTTGAAACGTGTACCTAAAGAAGAATGGCCACAACTTCAATTGAAAGTGGCTGCTTCAGAGGCATTATCTGGTTGTCGTAAAGAATGGGGCTTAAAGCGAAAGTGGGAAGGCAATTACTTAGCAATGGTGAGATATTCCTGATAAATATTAGAAAAATAAGGTACTACTACTGGAGGTAAGTTTTTTACACACCTGAAAAATACTAGAGAAGTAAAGTACATTGCTGTTTAAAGTATTTTACATACATTCTATAAGTATCAGAGAAATAATACTACAATTTAATTTACCTTCAAGCACTAAAGAAATATGCTGCTATTTCAGGTAATTCACACAAATCTGACAAGTGTTGGAAAAATGAAATATTCCTACTTGAGGTAGTTTACGTTATATACATTCAGGATCATGAAAAGTCTTAAGTTTAGAAAAAAACATTGGGGAGAGGGGATGGGGGTTATGGCTCACTTCATTCATAAAACTTTAAAGGGAAAAAAAGGAGCTTATTATCACATCAAAGATGTCCCTTCCAGCTCCCAACTATACTACTTATGTATTCATCCAATCTTAAATAAAGGGAAGAGGTTGGGAATAAGAACTTTTAAGGTAGGGTGTATAGTTCTATTTATTTGTATTTAATATCTTTTGTAATGGTTGAGGTTGGGAGTTTAATTTGGGTGGCTTCATTTGTACTTTAAGAAATTTAAGGGTAACTGCCTTCCCACAACTGGCTATAGACAGTGAAAGGCAGTAGAAGCTGAGACATTGTGGGTGTAAGCACTGAGCTTTATACCCTTATTTGATTTTTTATGATCTTCCATGACGGCTCATTAGATTGACATCGGCATTTGGATTTAGTCTGATAGATGGAATATCACCAACACATTTAGGTGCTATTATCCGTTATGACAATAAGTTGACACCTGGACTGATAACGGTAATGTGATATTTAATTCGTTATTGTGTTATAGTGCTGATTTAATCAACTATTAACAATTATTGTAATCAGTAGTTTGTAAGCTATTTATTTATTTATATACATATATATATATATATATATATATATATATATATAGACATACACACACACACATAGAACAATATTAGTACGGAAACGTAACGTTACGTACACTAATAAGTAGTTTATTTTACTTACTAATAAGTAAATTTTAGTTTACGTAATTAATTAAGT
>NW_013667047.1:266915-276239 GCF_000517525.1 Limulus polyphemus
ATATAATATATACTACTAATATAATTATGTATATATAGTTAGTAGTATATTATTATTTATTATATATATATATATATATATATATATATATATATATATATAGACATACACACACACACATGACAAATATTGAGGAAACAAACCGTTGTCACTATAAATGATTTTTCTTCAAATGAAAATTTTTGTTACTATAATATTAAGGATTTGAAATTGCCGTAAGTATTGCTGACAGCGAGGATACCCAATGGGGAAACAATGCACTCTAATCTTTATAGATAAGAGCTTAATAACAATATATTAATAATACTGATTACTGAGTTGATTTTTCAGTTTGTTGTCACTGGAAGTTAATAATGATTAAGAAATAGTCACATGTAGACATTACATACATTCTAACCCTTGATGGTATTGTTTAACATTTTAGTATAGTAACATCTAGCATTTGTTTTTTTATAAATATGCAGAACCCTGAAAATGATAATTCATCAACATTTATCAGCTCTGTGGGAAGTCTCAAGTCAAAGGATCGTTTCCAAAATGCCCTCTTCTCTAGCTTTGTGAGAAAAGTAAGTAGAGGCTATCATTTACATTTGTAAGAAAAATTGATACAAAAATCTGTAAATATATTTAACACAAAATGCTTAGCATGTAGGGAACATTGTACAAGTTGTTTACCTCTGTAAATAAATAAATACAAAATACTTACTGTGCCAAGTTTCTGTACAAGAATGTAAATATATTTGTAAAAAAAAAAAATTATAACATGCTATCTTTTATATCTGTGAAAAATACTTTGTGCAAAATTATCACTTTTATAACAATACTTGTTTATGTGGAAAAAACAAACACTGAACTTATGATTGATAACACTCTCTAAGAAAATAGGTTCTAGTATGTAACTTATAGCATTAGATAAAAAAAAATATCAACTTTAAAAATGTATCACATGACATCAAATGGAAAAAAAAAACCTTTCATCTGCATTATCTGTGGAATTTAGTTGAGAAGATTTTTTTAAATACATTATGTAACCTATATAAGTAATTGAAACAAACACAAGGTGTAGTATCAAGAAAAAAAAACCTTCAAATGTTTCTTACACATTATATATTATTAAAATACAACATTACCTTCAACATTAAGTGAAAAGACACCAAAATAGACCCCACCTAACTTCAATAACTGTAAAAATACCTGAGAATGTATTACATGTGACCATAATATTAAAACACCTTTCAATCTGTATCGCAGAACACTAGCTGAAAAAAATCAACTTCACATCACGTGCTACACGTCAGAAGTAACTAGAAAAATATTGTGTAACATTAACCACTAGTGTTCCCTCAAATGTGTCACCTTGAAACTAATTGAGAAAAGTTCCTAAAATCATTGTAGGATACTCTCGTTTCGTTGATCTATAACCCCTCCAGACTAACAGCTAAATGTATAATTGAGAACATTTATGTCTAAGTGTGAACAAGATTTTGTTAATCTGGCAACTTTCAGTTCCAACTTATTATTTCACAACAAAAACGATTTTCTATTTTTCTTTCTTGCAACGTAAAATATTTTCTATAAAATTTATGAAAATGTAATGAATTTTTAGAATTAGTTTTTGTACCTTTGTTCAGTTTTTGTTCACATTATGAGAAATATTTGTTTTATTAACCTTATGTGTGCAGGTGTGAGTCAAAGTGCACTTTCCACGACATTTTACAGATTGCCATTCAACATCGTGTTATGTGTTTGATGTTAGAGTTACCAACTATTCATTTTACCTTACACTGCTGAGTTAACACAGTTTATGGTAGAGTAAATAACAGATTCAGTATACTAAAAAAAACTCTAGATTCTGAGGTTTTAGAGGATTTACATGAACATCACCTTACACTCCAACTTGACAGAATCTGGTCAGACTGAGGTTGTCAATTCACAGACATATTTTGAGTTCAAGTACTTTTGCAACACATCTGATGTCTTGTGTACAACAGACCTGTATATCTTACTAAAAGATTGTAACATTTCATATAGATACACATAGTAAATTTGGAATTATAGTCAGTGCTTTTTTTTTCCAGCACAGATTGGTCCTATCGACTGACCCTGTTGTGGGAAATTACATAGAAAAGAAATATTGATCTCATCTCATTTTAAATCATTATCAAAAGTTATTGTTTTCTACTACTGTGTTGTATAATGATATGAAAATATATTTAATTATTGTTTTCTTATACTATAATGTTCATAAACCTGACAAATTGTTTTTTAGGTCAACAAACATAACAAAAGTGCAGAACGAGTATTACTTGTAACTGACAAGTACCTTTATAAACTGGACAATAAAAAGTTTAGACCACTGAAGTCAGGAATTCCTATAACTGATGTAAGAAATTTATGTTTTGTAATATAATTTATAAGCTATTTTTTTTTTAATTCAAAATATTTCTAAAATGAACATAAGAATATCAAGAACTTTACTTTGGTTATAAGTTTTGTTCTTTAAGTCAGAACCCATATAACAAACTCAAGCAATTCAATGTTTCTGTGTATATAATACTGTCTTCTGCAAGTTAGAAACTCCTGTAACAAATGTATGAAATATCAAATTTTTATCTCAACATGTTCTGTACTTTCATATCTGTTATTGTTGTGGTTTTTATTTCTTAATAATGATCTGAAACAATGAGTGAATTATTTTATTCTCCTTCTTATTGTTATTAATGTATTTTCAGTTAGGTATGGAGAGATGGTAAAATTGAATAAATGTCTATTTTTTATATGTATATATATATATATATAAACGTTTCCATAAAATTATGTGCTTATTAACATTTTCTTTATTTTTCTTCCTTGCCTTCGTATATTCCCTAAAATGAATCTACATACTTAAATGTGAATAGAGACGGTCACTTTTCCTTAATGTGTATCGTCAGACTTGCAGCTACAGCCAATTGATTAATGTATTACTAGTATTTACTTATGAAATATGGCATTTTTATTCAGTTAACTACATTTCACAAACATAATATAGTCCACAGCAAATGAAAAAGATGGTAATATGATGGTGCCATATCTGGAGAATATGGTGGGTGGGAGATATCGTTCCAACCCAACTCCATAATCTTGTGTTGCATCAAATGTGCCACGTGTGGATGTGCATTGTCGTGGAAAAGAAGAACACCTTTACGAATGACGAGCGTTTCTAATGAAGGGCTTGATTTAAACATTCCAGTTACTGACTATAGATCTCTACATTGACAGTTCGCTGTGGATTGAGGAGTTTGAAATGAATTACTCCATTATGCACCAGAAGAGATGAAGCAACGTTCACACATTAGAAATGATGATCATCAGAGAGTTCGTGAGGCACCCAAACACCTTCTTTATGGAGTTTCCCATATTCCTTAGATGTTTACGTATTGTTTCATGAGAGACATGTAATTTCAGGGCCATTTCACAAATGTGTTGCCTTGGGTTAGACTCAACAAGCATGTTCAGAGCATTAATATCAATTCCAAAATGTCAGCCCCTGGCATCACAGTTTTTAAGGCTAAAGTCACCTGAAGGAAATTTGCTGAACCATTATTGACACTTATGAACATTCAGAGCATTTCCATAAACTTCTTTGATATTATTTGTGGCTACAGAGGCATTGTTTCCTTTCTTGTATTCAAACAGCATTACATGCCGAATGCGTGTGCCATCACTATAAGGGATTAGAGTATACTAAACTTTAAACATTATATAGGCTACACTAATGTGGTATTTAGAAGGTTCATTAAACTATTTTATTTGATGTACGTTTTTTTGGGAGTGGTTAATGAAAGTGTTCCAAAACATGACATTAATTTCTTGACAACCTAATAGTATCTCGGTTACTGCTGTGGTTGTCATATTTCAGCCAGCCTGTTGAGCCGTTGTATCGGGTGAAAGGCCTTGTTGGTACAGAATGTGGCAGATATATCTTGTGTGACATATTGTTATTTATTCTTTCTTATTTTCATTTGTAAGTTGTTAGAATAATTATAGGTCTTGATCTTGACTAGTTGCTAAGTGCATTTTATTTAATGTGTAGTATTAAACATGCAGCAACAACAAACAAATTAGTGTATTATTACTATTTACCTATAATGTACGATGATGTTTTTTTTGTTTTGTTTTTTAACTTTATACAATTGACTGTTATAAGTAGAGGTCCTGATCCTGACTAGTTGTTATTTTTAAAGCAATATATACTTTGTAGCTGACTACTGTAAATGTATGTTTTGGTCATTGCCAGTTGGTAGTTGATTTTAAGTTATTTCTGACTCTTTTTTTTTTTATCTCAAGTTGACCGGAGTAAGTGTTGGTCCTGGCCCTGATCAGTTAGTAATCCTTCATCTGCGTGGTGGTAATGACTTTGTGATAGCTCTGACTTCGCACAATGAAGATAACAGAGTTGGTGAGCTTGTTGGAGTCGTGGCTCACCACTGGAAACTGTGAGTGTTGTAAAGTTTTTTGTTTTTTTTAAGTGTTTTACATTATGTGAAAACTACACTTTTATTTTGGTTATCAGTACTAACGTTTATTACCTTTACATTGATATTGATATTGTAGTTTTATCAGTAGTTTAAAAACTTAAAACATTCTAGAGTTGAAGACCACAACCAGTTTCATCCTTGGCCGAATATCTGAATCTTGTTAATCACAGATTTATAAGGAATGTTGTAACAAAGATGGCAGTGTAAACTTCGGCCATCTTATAAATAAAAAGTCATGTTTAGATTGTATGTACACTTAGCATTGTGTTTTATATGTTTTAGAGTAATGTTTATTTAACTTGTAATCATCTTTCATAATCTTGAATGCAATGGTATAATGAAATAATGGAGTTTTTACATTTTCTTTATATAACAAACTACATTTATGCATTTTTGATTAACTGGAGTGTTAAACAATTTCTTATGAACTGACAATCAGTGGGTCCAGTGATAAGTTTACAGACTTACAACTATAAAATCTGGGATCCAGTTTCCTGTAATAGTCAAAGTGCATATATCACATTGTGTAGTATGAACTATCATTGTTTGTGATTTAAAAAAAAAAAAGAAAAAAGTTGCTTGTATTTTCTGTTATTTTCATTCAGAAACCCGGGTGGTAAAACCAAATAAAAAGGTGACCCTTTCTAGTAAATAAATGTGTGTGTTTGTATGTATAACTTTAAAAGCCAACATAGAAAAGTAGTTGTGGAGATTTAGCTGCTAGTAATATTCACACAATAGCATTGACAAACTAGTTTGTTTTTATAAGTTGTTTCTTCGTTTTTCCTACTATGTAAAAAATCTTCGGTGATTTTAGAATGATAACATAGGTAAAAAAGAAAAAAAAGTTTTCTGATATTGACATACAAATTACCCTTTCTTCCTTAGGCAAATATTGATTAATACGCATGGATAATTGACATATTACTTATGCTGATATTTAGGTAATATAATGAATTCTTCTTGACTATCCTAGAGTTAAAACTTTATAAATGTTGTACAACAACAACAATTGCTGTTTCTTTAGTGCCCAGAAGCGAGACTTGAAGGTTTTAGTTGGGAAACAACTTCAATGTATGCTAGGAAACAAGGAGAAGATAATTCATATTGAAGTTGACTCAAATGTGATAACACCAGCCTTTAGGAAAAGTGGTGCCAATCTATCATTCATGTGGCCCGGTGGAAGTAATTAAATATGTGATGTTCAACGGTAACATCTAACCTTGCGACACAAAGCCTTTTATCAAGAATACAGAAGAAGAATGTTCTTATGATTTCCATACCATATTTCTCTCCTCAAACTGATAAGATTATGTTGCTTCAGATCTGCTAATTTTGTAGGTTTTGTGTTCTTTTCTAGGTAATTTTAACGAAAAAATTTCCCGTAAGGTCATTTTCCAGATATCATAACTTAAATCACTTTAAACTGGTTATCAAATGTTGAATAATATGCTTAGCATTGTTTTATTTTTTTATTATTTTTTTGTGTCAAAGTTTAATTTAAAACTTTCATGTGGAGTTTATTCTTAAGAATTCATCTTAAATTTTGTTTTTGTAGCTCAGATTTTGATGCTGTAATATCTGTAGATTGACAATTATCACTTAGAAAAAAAGGTGCTACTAATTATAGAGAGGAAAGTTTTGGAAAAATTATTATCATATTGTGGGTGCAGATTGTGTTTGTACTGATCATGTTGTGTGACCCCAAAAGTAAATTATGTACCTTCAAATTTAATTGTGAAAACCAAGAAAACATCTGCCCGTTTACAGGTGAAGAAGAAGAATAGGTTGAGAAATGTAGTTTGTTAGGATGATGACATAAGAAAATGCCTTATCTGCTTTGCTTGTTCACATAATAAAACCAATACAATTAATGGTTAAGTTGTGTTTAATGGTCAGATCCATTTATTTTGTTATTCAATTTATTTAGTTGTAAAACAAAACATAATTTGTAAAGTTATTTGAAAACTACATTTCAAAGTTTCAATGTTAAAACAAGAGGATGTAACTTGTTACATCACCAAGGGGACCTCAAAGTCATGTTGTTTGTTGTTGTTGTTTTTAGAAAGTAAATGTGCTAATTATGATATGAAGATTTGTAGATATAATCTATTTTGTGTAGATATCCTTTTAAAAGCTTTTGGTTTGTATACTGAGAAATTAATTAAGTATTTCTGAATTGTCAAGATTCATTTATAAGTAGATATTAATGTGATTTGAAGGTATTTCTAAATATAAAATTAGTTTTTTTTTTTACAGAACATAATTATTTCAGATATATATTCTACTGTTTTTGTAGGAATTTGCAGTTTGCATTTGCAAAAACAACAGAGTTAATGTATATTTTAAAGATAATCAAATAAAGACATTGTAGAAGAAGTTCACTATTAATCAGTTTCTAAAGTGATTTTTTATATAGGTCTGCTGTATGTGGAGACTTTTAATTAACTTTGAAAGTTAGGCATATATTACATGTCAACATGAACTGAATAAAAACCAATTAAATAAAGTATAGCATGTTATACCTGTACTAGATTAAAACAAAATGATGCAACTTTAGTGTGTTAACCCTATTGAGTTAAAACCAAATGATGCAGATTTAAGGCATTAATTCTGCTGAATTTAAACAAAATGATATAATTATAGCATGTTACTGTGTGATAGACTAAAACGGTATGACACGAGTTTAATATCTAGTACATTAAAACTGAATATTGCTAGTTTAACACAAAATGTATACTGAATTAAAGTCATAGAAATCCAGCATGTTATTGTCATATAAATGAAAACCAAGTGATGCATATTTAGTATGTTGAGATGTGTGTACTAGATTTGAATAATTTTATGAACGTTTAGCATATTAATATCTATAAATTTAAATTCATATTATGCAAAATTTTGTTACATCTAGATTTATCACATAATGCAATTTCACTATGTTAATATGGTGCAAGTTTAGCATGGAAGTGTATACGTTATTAAGACCAACTGTTTTATCTGATATTAACTACTTGACTAAAACCATATTATGTACATTCAACTTGTTAATGCATATTGCATCAAAAGTATATGATGCAAAATAAGAGCTGTATGATGTTTATCGAGTTCCATTTTCCATCTCTTTGACTTTAATTCGAATATTTCGTTTTTATAATTCAAACTGTATAATGAATTTTTCAAAATTAAATATATTGTTTGAGTGTTTTTATAGAGCATCAATGGCTTCCCCTCAGTATTTGAAAATTTGATACTAATGTGAAAAGGTCAATATGAGAGATTACTCCTCAAAATAGTGCCTTGCAAAGAGCATTTTGTGTCTATTTTTTATACGATAAATAACTTTTCTATTCATTAGGAGAATTACTTGAGATGGGATAAACAAGTTTTCATGAGTGGTATTATTATAAAAAAATGAGCTATGTTTGCAACTTGGTAGTCAGTATTCTTCTATTGTGATAATTAACATTTAAACTAACCCTTTCCAAGAACTGTAAATGATTTGTGACTTAAGATTTTATTTATAAATTTCCCTTTAACTCTATTTGTTTTCCTGGTAAACTGAGCTGTTCTGTTTCTGACACCTTTCCAACTCCAGGTTATGAAGGTACCTGTCAAAGGATGTATTCTGAAGGGAGAGCTTACTTGTAACTAGAATTGCATTATTGTTTGATGTAAAAGTAAAACATCTTACTGAAGTATTTTACTATGTGATCAAATCAGTTCCATTGGTTCACTCGGTGGACATGACAAAGCCAAGTAGTTCACGCAGCAAATACGAATAGTTTAGTTGATTAGCCAACGTGTCTAAAACGTAATTAATCCACTCGGTTCTTTTTTATGTCACAACTGTAAGTTTGTTTTGATGGTGTAGTTAATCAGTGTAGTTCCTCTTAATAATATGACTGATCCAACTTGTTTCTGTTACTGATGTCACTGGTCCAAGTAGTTTGTCTTAATGAGATGATCCCAGTAGTCTCTGTTATTGACTTGACTGATACAAGTAGTGTTTGTGTTACTGACGTGACTGATACGAGTAGTGTTTGTGTTATTGACGTGACTGATACGAGTAGTGTTTGTGTTATTGACGTGACTGATACGAGTAGTGTTTGTGTTACTGACGTGACTGATACGAGTAGTGTTTGTGTTATTGACGTGACTGATACGAGTAGTGTTTGTGTTACTGACGTGACTGATACGAGTAGTGTTTGTGTTATTGACATGACTGATACGAGTAGTGTTTGTGTTATCAACGTGACTGGTAGTAGTGTTTGTGTTTTCGACGTGACTGATACGAGTAGTAGTTGTGTTATTGACGTGACTGCTCCGAACGGTTCCTCATGTATCCAGTACTTATCCATTATTTGTTGATATAACTAACCTGTCTCTATTGTTCGTTTCCATCTAACTTTAAGCCTTACCCAAACCTGGTCGTGTATGAATGAAATGTAGAACTATGTCTAATCCAAATAGTTTCTCCTAATGGTCTGATCCCAGTAGTTCTCGTTGTTGACGTGACTGATCCCAGTCTTTCTCGTTGTTAACGTGACTGATCACAGTAGTTCTCGTTGTTAACGTGACTGATCCCAGTAGTTCTCGTTGTTAACGTGACTGATCCCAGTCTTTCTCGTTGTTAACGTAACTGATCCCAGTAGTTCTCGTTGTTGACGTGACTGATCCCAGTATTTCTCGTTGTTAACGTGACTGATCACAGTATTTCTCGTTGTTAACGTGACTGATCCCAGTAGTTCTCGTTGTTGACGTGACTGACCCCAGTAGTTCTCGTTGTTGACGTGACTGACCCCAG
>NW_013667047.1:276577-283344 GCF_000517525.1 Limulus polyphemus
TGATCCCAGTAGTTCTCGTTGTTAACGTGACTGATCCCAGTAGTTCTCGTTGTTAACGTGACTGATCCCAGTAGTTCTCGTTGTTAACGTGACTGACCCCAGTAGTTCTCGTTGTTGACGTGACTGACCCCAGTAGTTCTCGTTGTTGACGTGACTGATCCCAGTCTTTCTCGTTGTTGACGTGACTGATCAGAGTTTTTGTTATTGATGTGACCGAGTTGCGTAATAACACTTAACAAAGAAACAATTTATTCGAAATTTCACCCTATTTATAAAGTGTGGTGTTTCAAGAGAAGGGTTAGGAGAAAGTAAATATTAACTTTTTGGTGATGATTGAGTTTCTGTAATGCTGGTATCGTTGCTTCTGACGGAGCGAATATTTTGTTTTTAAATACCAGTTTTAACAGAGCATTTTATCCAATGAACACTGACCAACCCCACAGTGCATTAAGTAGCTGATGCTATCTCTCGTGCTTCTTAGATAACATGACGAAGTGGTAAACACAGAGGTCTTAGGTCGAACTTACTAAAATTGATGTAGTAAACAAACCATTTCAGACATTTCATGGCCGAAACTTGTAACTCTTGAGAGTATTACAAATAATGGAATTTTATATCCGTTTCTTAAACATCAGGACCGTAACCTGGAGGGTTAAATGTATGTTATGTATCTTTCATCATCTAATGTTGGTATAATTCGTGGTCTATGTGTTTGTTTTCTCTTTGTCTCTATGCATTAGAGGATATATTATGGGTTTCTATTTGAAAGTACGTTAAGGTTTTTTTTATTTTCAATTATCTTCATTTTTTTAAATTACATGTTTGTTTTTAAGAAGCAAATATATTTTTATCATGGAGTTAAAATGCAATAAAAAAAGTAGGGCCTGAAAAACCAGCGCCGTTTTACATTGATATATTGAAATAAATCTATGCCTAACAATGATATATAGGCGTGTATTTATTATTAGTAGTTGAACTTTTTTACCGTCTTGAAATATTTCTGGAAATAAACAATAATAATACAGTTGAAATTGTATGCTGTGTATATTATTACCAAGAAACACGTTCCAGGCAACACTGTAAAATGTTTTACTGACACAACTACATTTTTCGGGAACATTATGAAACGTATCGTGTTATTTTAAGGGGCGGGTTTAGTCAAGTTCAGATCCGTAGGCTAATTTAAGAACACGGAGCTAAAAATGGCGAAGTCAATGCGTGATTATGATTAACCTGTTACCCCCTCCCATATACATCTAATAAAGTAAACTTTAAATTACAAATAAGTATCAAAATAAAATACCTCATAACATTTAATGCTTCGAACTTTTATTCAATATATCTAAAGAGTGCAGAGTATTCGCTAGGTACTTAAAAGATTCGGGGTTTGGACCCATAGGCGCTGGAATTTTCGGTTTTTCAATATGATATTAATCGTGGTTTTCTATTCTGAATTTTCAACGCACCAACTGGGGATTCGAGGCAATGTCAAGTAGAATCGGGGCACGGGCCCTGAATGGCAACGCTTAGCGACACCTCTGAGAGAGCGTAACACAGTGTGATAAATCAACAACAACTATCGCTGGTTATGTGGTTTCGGAGTGGATTTTTTTTTATGAGTTGGAACAGCTGAAGTTCAGATGGCGCTGTTTGTAATAACTATTTAAGGATCGGAAAGCAAACTTTAAGTTAGAGTACTTTTTAAGTCCACTGAAATGAAAAATCCATCAGACGTGATAAGTCATCGGGCATCAGTTCGCTATTAATGGACACAAGATGTCACTGACTTGTTATACTATTAAACTTAATTCTTTATACAATGGCGATAATAATAATAATAAAAAAAGGACAGGATATGAAAGGATAAAATATAAATATATTCAAAACGGCCCGGCATGGCCAGGTGGTTAGGGCGCTCGACTCGCAATCTGAGGGTCGCGGGTTCGAATCCCCATCACACCAAACATGCTCGCCCTTTCAGCCGTGGGGGCATCATAATGTGACGGTCAATCCCACTATTCGTTGGTAAAAGAGTTGGCGGTGGGTGGTGATGACTAGCTGCCTTCCCTCTAGTCTTACACTGCTAAATTAGGGACGGCTAGCGCAGATAGCCCTTGTGTAGCTGTGCGCTAAATTCAAAACAAACAAACCTTATTCAAGCGCTCGGCCTAAGGGTAATGCGAGTGTGTACCGATAGGACCCTGCGTAATGACGTCCCTCTGTTATGTGAAATTATTTTCATTGACTAGTTTATCCAGGTATCCTGTACTAGCAGCGTGTACGTTTCGTAAAGTTTAATCAACTGAATTATTTCTCCGTGTGCCCCTTACTCGTACGTGTGTTTGTACGTGCCTTCTACTGGCGGTTTATACTTTTCCTGTGTAACGTAACTTTTGATTGGCTGATTTCAACATGTGCCCTATAATACTTGTTCTGTTATGCAGCAACTATTTGACTGGTTTACCCACGTGCATGTCATATTGCTATGGGACTGTAAACTTTATTTGATTGACTAGTTTATCCACATGTTTTTTTTTATGAGTGGCGTGGTTTCTTCTTCACGTATCGTGTGTCTGTCCTACGTTGTATAATTATATCATTGTTTATGTTCTGTATATGCTAGAGAGATTAATAATCTTTCAATTATAAAAAAAAAGGAGTATGGTCTAAACTTAACGAAATTTTGGTCAAATTGACATTCGATTAAAAACAACGGTATTGTTTGTTTGTAATTAAGCACAAAGCTTACACAATGGGCTATCTGTGTTCTGCCCACCACGGGTATCGAAACCCGAATTCTAGCGTTGTAAGTTCGCAGACATACCGCTGTGTCACTGGGGGGCACGACGTTATTAATAATCGTTGTTCGTAATTGAAGGAAATAAAATATATTAAGCAAGAGCCTCTTAAACTTTAAATTTTCAAAGTTAAAGCTATTGTATTTAATAAATTTTCGATCAAAATCAAACAATATTTCTTTAAAACCAGTACTC
Source organism: Limulus polyphemus (assembly GCF_000517525.1). NCBI lineage: Eukaryota > Metazoa > Arthropoda > Merostomata > Xiphosura > Limulidae > Limulus > Limulus polyphemus. Next base: position 279,571 of record NW_013667047.1, read on the forward strand.
ATAATTACACATGTGAACTTTTACTTATGGATATCATAGTAAACCTGTGAACGCTCTATCTCTCTCCAGTGGTAAGTCTCGGGCTTATGGCGCTAAAATTCGGGTTTCGATACCCGTGGTGAATAACGCTCAGATAGCCCCATGTAGCTTTGTGCTTATTAGCAAGCAAAAATACTATTTGTTTTTAAAATGAACGTAAACTAGTTGAAAGAAATGCATATATATATGTGTGTCGGTGTTTGCATAGTTTTTTTTTACATTCGACCACTTTTTAAGTTGTATGTCAAAATTGAACGAAGTGTCCACAAACTGTACATTAAGAAAATATATTTAAAAATTTGACACAGCTGTCTACGATGGTAAACAATTGTAAATACACTGGGACGGCTAGAGCAGATAGCCCTCGATTAGATCTGCGTGAAATTCAACAAGCGAAGAAACGTTGGTTTCAGCCTTTCAACTTTAATGTATTCCATACATTGAGGAGTGACTTTAAATACGTTGGTTTCAGTCTTTAATTTTTAATGTATTCCATACATTGAGGAGTGACTTTAAATACCTTGTTTTCATCTTTCACTTATTCCTTATTTGAGAAGTATCTGTAAATACATGTTTTCAGCCTGTTAATTTTATTTCGTACTTTGTTTGTTTGTTTTGAATTTCGCGCAAAGCTACACGAGGGCTATCTACGCTAGCCGTCCCTAATTTAGCAGTGTAAGACTACAGGGAAGGCAGCTAGTCATCACCACCCACCGCCAACTCTTGGGCTACTCTTTTTACCAACGAATAGAGGGATTGACCGTCACATTATAACGCCCCCACGGCTGAAAGGGCGAGCCTGTTTGGTGGGATGGGGATTCGAACCCGCGACCCTCAGATTGCGAGTCGAGTGCCCTTTACCACCTGGCCATGCCGGGCCTCGTACTTCGAGAAGCGACTGTAAATACGTTGGTTTCATCTTTTATTTATTCCTTACTTGAGATGCGGCTGTAAATACGTTGGTTTCAACCGTTTACTTTTGATGTTTTCCGTACTTTGAAAAGCGACTGTAAATACGTTGGTTTCATGTTTTTATTTTTTCCCTACTTGAGATGCGGCTGTAAATACGTTGGTTTCATCTTTTATTTATTCCTTACTTGAGATGCGGCTGTAAATACGTTGGTTTCAACCGTTTACTTTTGATGTATTCCGTACTTTGAAAAGCGACTGTAAATACGTTGGTTTCATCTTTTATTTATTCCTTACTTGAGATGCGGCTGTAAATAAGTTGGTTTCAACCGTTTACTTTTGATGTATTCCGTACTTCGAGAAGCGACTGTATAGTCAGGGCCGGATTAAGGTATGTGGAGGCCCTGAGGCAAATATCCTTATGGAGGGAGGCCCTTTGAAATATAAGAAGAAGAAAACTTTATTGTATTAAAAACAAACTTTGAAATATAATAAATGAATATATAAATCGAATATCGCAATATTCATAAATAATATTAATAAAATATTTGTGCGGGCCGTGAGACAAGAACTTCATTCGCCCCACGATTAATCCGGCACCGTGTATAGTACACCCTCCCCCCCCCCCAGTGGCACAGCGGAATGTTTGCGGACTTACAACGTTAGAATCCGGGTTTCGATACCCGTGGTGGGGCAGAGTACAGATAGCCCAATGTGTAGCTTTGTGCTTACTTCCAAACAAGTGTATAGTACTTCATAATTTAAGTTACTTTTTGTATTAAAGTTCGTTTTCTTTTTTTTTTAATTTGTAACTATCTAAAAGTAAAGTTTTCTTTTCCAAGTGGTCTTATTTAGAAAAAATATACGTCTCTGATGATACTTTGGACGTCTTACAATGACACCTATTAATAGTATATTTCCTTGTGAAGTTATAGCTGCCTTAATGATAATTATTAGACGAAAATCTTAGGTCTATGTCTGCACATTTCTAATTTGTAATAAAGTAAATAGCTTATATTTTTTGTTCTTCCTTTCTTAATGTCATAGCTTGACGAAAGACAGTATTTCCGTGGAACTTAAGTTAAATCGTTATTATATTCTTTAAATTCGGTTAAAAAAAGGAGAGAGGAAGAGAGAGAGAGAAAAAAAAACTATTTTGAATCGTCTTTGTCATATTGTAAACTTGTCTTTTATTTAGTTTCCTACGATAGTATTAAGTGCTTGCTTTTAAAGAAGGGAGTATTTTACATATAGCTAAACGTCCCATACAAAAGGCGAAATCTTGATAGAGTTTTATAAATCAGCCAGTTATCGTGTAACACAGAGCAGCGACAAGGGCATGGACCAGTGCATCTCATGGCCATCGCACCTTGCTTGTCTTACTGCTTTTCTGGTATCCAAACGTGAGATCATATCAGACGACCAGGAGTTGTTATCAAGAAGGGGACTGGCTTAATTGACAAATGTGCCTCCCGAGATCGATGAAACCTCGACGAATCGGCGACACACGCTCTCCCCAGTAATGTCAGACCAGTGGTGTCAAGCCATTACCGGAGCCGAGGAAAGTGTTGCCACTCTGGAAATGGGCTTACGGCATCCTGCTTCCGTCCTAGGAAAACAAGCCAGGTTTTAATCTAAATGTTTATGGCTTGAAACACGAGAAAACACTAAGCCTGGGAATGTTCTTTCCCTCATTTAGCTATTCAGGGCGGTAATTTGAACCAAAGTTTGCATGAAAATAGAAGGGAAAATGATAAGAAAGAAAAAAAAAAGGTCTTTCTAAACCCCGTAAACTGAGCACTTGATCGCAATAACGCAAAATCCAATTTAAGATTTTCTAAAGTGACTTTTTACAGGCAAAAATCTCTCAAAGTTCGGAAATCACGAATTAAGTGCTGGTTATTTACAAGGTTACCACCTCTTCTCAGGCTAGTCTTACTTCAGGCTCCTCGTGATAGCTTTCAAGAAGTATACAACAGGTGTTTTTGTTTGTTTGTTCGTTTGTTATTAAGCCAAATTTCACACAATGGACTACCTGTGCTGTGCCCACCGCGAGTATCAAAACCCGATTTCTAACGTTACGAGCCGTCAGACTTACCGCTGAGCCATTATAGAGGTGGATGATATTGTGATATTGCGCACCAACATATCACAGACAGATACACACTTTTCATAACTGTTTACTGGATCAAACCGATTTAAGAAGCTAGTGAACACTGAGAAATGTTCTCATATACGTATATATGATGATAATAATAATTCGTAACGCATTCTTCACTGTGCTACGCAGTATGTATTTAAAGCTACGAACACGAACACATTGATCAAACCTGATCATGGATTTAGTAGTATTTATGTTTGAAATCTGCCTTAAAATGAAATAATAAAAAAAAACACGTTAAGGAGCAAAAAATGAATTATAAACAAAATATATATGAATTGACAAATGAAATTTTCTGATTGAACGTTTTATTTGTATCGTCTCTTCCTTTGTCCAATTATTAACAGGTGTAATTCTGTTGTATATATTATTTTAGGAACTCTGTGTATCATAAAAAATGTATTTTAACACGAACAGATACACGTGAGTGTATAAATTTTACTTACAATAATTAGTGATCTTATACGTAACTTTGAATATTTCATATCGTTTCACGTCTTGCAGTGACAGTGGCACAGAGTTTAGTTGAAGTACTTAATTCATTATACAAATGATTGAATAATACTTTATTTGTGGATATTCATTACCCATTATTATCAACCGTATATATATGGTTGAGTTTGCTATGGATGAAAGACAACCAGAGTTAGCTACTGTCGTTGTAT
>NW_013667047.1:284197-291562 GCF_000517525.1 Limulus polyphemus
AACCAGAGTTAGCTACTGTCGTTGTATATAACTATATTTGTGTCTGTTGAGGATGAAAGACAACCAGAGTTGTATACCGTCGTTGTATATAAATATATTGGTGTTTGTTGAGGATGAAAGACAACCAGAGTTAGCTACCGTCGTTGTATATAACTATATTTGTGTCTGTTGAGGATGAAAGACAACCAGAGTTGTATACCGTCGTTGTATATAAATATATTGGTGTTTGCTGAGGATGAAAGACAACCAGAGTTAGTACCGTCGTTGTATATAACTATATTTGTGTCTGTTGAGGATGAAAGACAACCAGAGTTAGCTACTGTCGTTGTATATAACTATATTTGTGTCTGTTGAAGGTGTAGGCTACGTGGAGTTACTTACTGTACGTTACTTCAGAGGACATAAGTTCACACGAGTTATTAGTTATTGTTGTTGTATATAACTTTATTTGTGTTTATTGATGGTGATGTTATTCGGAGGTCTTTGCTGTCGTTGTATATAACTGCAGTTGGCGATATGTAAAATATCTACTATTTTTCTGGGAAAATGTATGGTGTATATATACATTAGATATTTCTGGGTTTCTTCCATTACTCTACATATCTTAAAGACACGTGTAATATCGTAGTAAGCAAATGATATAAACTAAAGCTAACCGGAATTATCAGCTCCTGTTACAGGTCATTAGATTGGTGTATAGCATAGGCTTAAACCGGACATAGCAGTTGTCATTACAGACAGTTAGATCGATGTGAAGCAGTTAGAATATATCAACTAGCGTTGTAGATAGTTGATATATTGAACGGCATGGATTTACCTTATTAAGTTATATATTTGTAAAATATAATTAAGTAGGTTCGTGGTTTAGGTTTAAGCTACCTTGATTTATTAAGTGTTTTTACTATAAGTAACGTTTCTGAAGATATTTGTTTCTCCTAAGGCATTCTACTTGGGTGTAATATATATAACGTGGGTGTAATACCTACAATATGGGTGTAATATATACAATGAGGGTGTAATACCTACAATATGGGTGTAATATATACAATGTGGGTATAATATATACAATATGGGTGTAATATATACAATGTGGGTGTAATATATACAATGTAGGTGTAATACATACAATGTGGGTGTAATATATACAATGCGGGTGTAATACCTACAATGTGAGTGTAATATATACAATGCGGGTGTAATACCTACAATATGGGTGTAATATATACAGTGTGGGTGTAATACCTACAATGTGGGTGTAATGCCTACAATATGGGTGTAATATATACAATGCGGGTGTAATACCTACAATGTGGGTGTAATATATACAATGCGGGTGTAATGCCTACAATGTGGGTGTAATACCTACAATGTGGATGTAATACCTACAATGTGGGTGTAATACCTACAATGTGAGTGTAATATATACAATGTGGGTGTAATACCTACAATGTGGGTGTAATATATACAATGCGGGTGTAATACCTACAATGTGGGTGTAATACCTACAATGTGGGTGTAATACATACAATGTGGGTGTAATATATATACAATGTGGGAGTAGTGTATCTGGAACTATTTGTTGGTTTTTGGTGCAGACCAAATTCATCCAGAATTATCCACAGTCCTTTTTTTGTTTTCGGCATGGTGTCCGGGTTAGATGCGACTTATCAGGTGTCATCTACTGTCATTACGAATTTATATTTGTGTGTATCATATACAAAACAACAACAACATATCAAAAACTCTAGATTATGGGTGAAGTATACTTCTGTTAGGGATATATATCATGTACTTAGAGTTATCTTAACTGTATTGTATATGGAGTTATGTATCTGGTGTTATCACACTCCTAAACTGATTTTTACAATGGTCTGTGGAGTGTTAGGTATATGGAGTTATCTTCACTGACATCTACAATGGTCTATGGAGTAAGTGTTATGTATCTGGTGTTATCCCTCTCCTAAACTGATTTTTACAATGGTCTGTGGAGTGTTAGGTATATGGAATTATCTTTACTGACATCTACAGTGGTCTATGGAGTAAGTGTTATGTATCTGGTGTTATCGCTCTCATAAACTGATTTTTACAATGGTCTGTGGAGTGTTAGAGATGACACTTAGATTGTTCGAACTCTGTCATTTCATTTACATGTTAAAATACACTAAATTTTTGGATGTTTTGTTTATTTATCAGTTTTACAGTGTTTTTTTATATTTTGCACTGATTCCTCGCATATTGATTTAAATCTTAATTAGATCTATCAATCTGACTGGAAGTTGTGGGTCATTGTCACGAACGTGGCAAATAGCTCCTGAGAACTCAATATACCGGATCTCCCAGAATGCTGGACCCATAGTTAAATTAGACATTCTATTCTTAAAGTTAAACAAACACATTTCTAATGTAAGCTATACATATCCCTGATGTCACAGTTTACCAAGAACTGATATGCGCATGGCTATTAATGGCATGCAGTTTGAATAATAAATAAATTAAGAATACATTATGTATTTCTACCCATGGGTCAAGAGTTCTACATATCTATTCACTTAAGGTTTATGTATTTCTCCCCATGGGTCCAGAGTTCTACATATCTATTCACTTAAGGTTTATGTATTTCTCCCCATGGGTCCAGAGTTCTACATATCTGTTCACTTAAGGTTTATGTATTTCTCCCCATGGGTCCAGAGTTCTACATATCTATTCACTTAAGGTTCTTATTCTTTGGTATAACTCAAATTATGATATTACATGCTTTGACACATATATGAATACACATGGGACCGGGCGTGGCTTAGTGGTTAGAGTACTTGGTCTCTGAATCTAAGGGCTCATGGTTGGTATCCCGTTGCTACAAAACCTCTCTTCATACTTTAGGTTCGAAGATTTGCTATAAGAATAACGGTTAAATTGCACTGTTCGGTCAGATAAGAGTAGCCCAATAGTTGGTGGAGGGTGATGTTGACTATTTGCCTTCCCTCTTGTCTGTCAGTCGAAAATTAGGGACGGCTACATGCATAGATACCTTCTTGTGTAACTTGTCGCGAAATTTTCTAAAACAAATAAACTAAATTTAAATATTTACTATCGGTGAAGTTAAATATATTTTATTTTAACGTGCTTAGCTTCAGTCGATTAAAGACTCCCCAGTGGCACAGCGGTAAGTCTGAAGGCTTATAACGCTAAAAAACTGGTTTTTATCCTCGCGGTGGGCACAGCACAGATAGCCCATTTAAGTGGCTTTGAGCTTAACAACAACCAAAACTTTTTCTGTCATTATTTTAATTTATATAGTTCAATGCATTTTACGATTGGAGTAGGTTGAACAAGATTTTTAATATACTTATGCATTGGTATGAGTCATTTTTTCAAACCTAACTTTAAAAAAATTGAACATGTGATTGTTTGCTGGTTTAAGTTAATAGCGGAGAACAAAGCTGACCTTTCACCTGGAAGCTTTAACCCTGGTGTAATCAATAAGCTGGGTAAGTATCATGTAACCTTTGAAGCGTGACTTTCCCATGCTTATATGTCTAGTTACTTCTTTTGTGATAGGGTTATTATACTTTTAACATAGCAATCAAAACATGACCTTATTTCGGTATTATATATCCACTTAGCCGTGTGTTTTATATGTTTAGAGCAACTGCAACGTTCACTTAATTCATAAACTCTTTTTGTAAACGCGAATATAATTTTATTTAGCCGTGTGTTGTATATCTTTAGAACAACTGCAATGTTCACTTAATTCATGAACTCTTTTTGTAAACGCAAATATAATTTTATTTAGCCGTGTGTTGTATATCTTTAGAACAACTGCAACGTTTATTTAATTCATGAACTCCTTTTGTAAACGCGAATATAATTTTATTTAGCCGTGTGTTGTATATCTTTAGAACAACTGCAACGTTTATTTAATTCATGAACTCCTTTTGTAAACGCGAATATAATTTTATAACAAAATATCAAGGAGTATCTTAACTTCATCTTGTTTTTTCGCCTTAACATATAAAACGCTTGAAATGATTTATAAATAAACAAAGTAATTATCCTGAAATGTCTCTATTTGGTGTTGTATTATATCAAATAAAATTTGCAATATACATCTGAGTCATGCACATCATACTTTACACGCATTGTATCTCTCGCCACAAAAGAACTATATTACTATATGTGTTAAGGATATTAGACAATGTTAGCAAGCAACGGCATGGCCAGGTAGTTAGGGCGCTCGACTCGCAATCTCGTTCGAATCCCCGTCCCACGAAACCTGCTCGATCTTTCAGCCGTGGGGGCGTTATAATGTGACGGTCAATCCCACTATTCGTTGGTAAAAGAGGAGCCCAAGAGTTGGTGGTGGGTGGTGATGACTAGCTGCCTTCCCTCTAGTCTTACACTGCTAAATTAGGGACGGCTAGCGCAGATAGCCCTCGTGTAGCTTTGCGCGAAATCCATAACAAACAAACAATGTTAGAAAATATCCAACTTGTTTTAATAGTGAATGACTAAAACAAAAGGTTATAGAGCTAATATCGAAATAAAACTTCACTTTCAACTTATGTGGCCTGGCATGATTAGGGCACTCGACTCGGGTCACGGGTTCGAATCCCGCCCCCGAACATGCTCGCCCTTTCAGCTGGGAGGGCGTTATAATGTGACGCTCAACCCCACTCATCGTTGGTAAAGAGTTGGTGGTGAGTGATGTTGACTAGTTGCCTTCTCTCAGATCTAGCGCTTTAAAATTAGGGACAGTTAGCACAGATAACCCTTGAGTAGCTTTGCGCGAAATTCTAGAAACAAACAACATCTACAGTAAAGTTTTATTGTTCTTCCAAAAACATAATAGAAAAGCCCAACACTGCCAAGAGCGTTTACTCGTGCAATCGTAGAACTGTAATTAATACTTCCTCAGGCAGAAAAATTCAACTTCCTCTGTAATGTCTTAGAGCAGGTTAAGATAAGAAATTTTGAAAGGAAGTTTAATGATGGCATAAGTGGTTAAAAAACAACAAGGGAGGATGTTAATTTAACTATTGGTAATACTGCTAGAGAATAATGCTAGAAATAATTCAATTGTTGATAATACTGCTAGAGAACAATGTTAAAATTAATTCAACTGCTGGTAATACTACTAGGAATGATGTTAAAATTAATTCAACTGTTGGTAATACTACTAGAGAATAATGTTAAAATTAACTCAACTGTTGATAATATTGCTAGATAGTAATGTTAAAATTAATTCAACTGCTGGTAATACTACTAGAGAATAATGTTAAAATTAATTCAACTGTTGATAACACTGCTCTAGAGAATAATATTAAACTTAATTTAACTGTAAATAACACTGCTAGAGAATAGTGTTAAAATTAATTCAACTGTTTATAATACTGCTAGAGAATAATGTTTAAATTAATTCAACTGTTGGTAATACTGTTAGAGGATAATTTTATAATTAATTCAGCTGTAAATAACACTGCTAGAGAATGGTGTTAAAATTAATTCAGCTGTATATAACACTGCTAGAGAATAGTGTTAAAATTAATTCAACTGTTTATAATACTGCTAGAGAATAATATTTAAATTAATTCAACTGTTGGTAATACTGTTAGAGGATAATTTTATAATTAATTCAGCTGTTGGGAACACTGCTAGAAAGTAATTTTTATGAAAAATCAGATGATCTGTTTTAATAGCTAAACCTTGCTTTATGTGCTGCCACCTTTAGCCAAAGTTGAAAATAAAGGCTTATAAGTTCCATAATTCCATATTTAACTTAATTAACTTAACATTTAAAAGTTATCGTGGAGCAGATCAACGATTGCTAATTTACGTAACATTTAAAAGTTTTCATGGAGCTGATCGACGATTCCCAATTAAATTCACATATAAAAGTCACCATGAAGAAGATCGATGATTCCTAATTTACGTAGCTTTTAAAAGTCATTACGGAGCAGAACAATTATTCCTAATTAACTTAACATTGAAAAATTATCGTGGAGCAAATCAACGATTCATAATTAACTTAGTATTTAAAAGTCATCATGAAGCAGATCGACGATTCCTAATTAACTTAAAATTTAACAGTCACCATGGAGCAATCACGATTCCTAATTTACGTAACATTTTAAAGTTACCATGGAGCAGATCGAAGAAAATTCTAAGTTAAGTAACATTTTAAAGTTATCATGGAATAGACTGATAATTCCCCACTTACTTGACGTTTAACAGATTTCCTGGAGCCGAGTAATGATCCTTACTTAATGTATTAACGTATGCCTGAAGCAAAAAGAGATGATTCAATTCCAGTTATCTACAAGATTACACGGAGCAGAGCAATGATTAATTATTCCTTCATTTTTGTTTGGAAGATGCGAGGTGATTATTCCCTTACCTTATCTAAAGATGTACGGAGTAAAGTGGTGGTCTTGGCTACTTCCAAAATATTGTTTGAAATATTTTGATGATTTAATCCCCTTACGTATATTTTAAACTTTTAAGCAATAACGTTTCTTCCTTAGTTCATATTTAAAGAAGGTTTCCTGTAGATAATCGATCACTCTTCTGAACTTATTAAATGATTCGCTCTCCTTACACGAAAAAATATTGATAATTTATATAATTTATCGGGTGTTTCAATGCAGAACATTGACCATTTTTCTTTTATGTGTGACGTTTGGAAAGGTTGACTGCAGAATACTGACCATTTCTCTTCTGTCTGACGTTGGGAAAAGTTCAGTCAGAATATTTATCATTCCTTTTTCTCTGTCTGATGTTTGGAAAGGTTGACTGCATAATATTGACCATTCCTTTTTCTCTGTCTGATGTTTGGAGTGGTTGACTGCAGAATACTGACCATTTCTCTTCTGTCTGACGTTGGGAAAAGTTCAGTCAGAATATTTACCATTCCTTTTCTTTGTCTGATGTTTGGAAAGGTTGACTGCATAATATTGACCATTCCTTTTTCTCTGTCTGATGTTTGGAGTGGTTGACTGTTGAATATTGACCATTGCTTTTTCTCTGTCTGATGTTTGGAAAGGTTGACTGCATAATATTGACCATTCCTTTTTCTCTGTCTGATGTTTGGAGTGGTTGACTGTTGAATATTTACCATTCCTTTTTCTCTGTCTGATGTTTGGAAAGGTTGACTGCATGATATTGACCATTCCCTTTTCTCTGTCTGATGTTTGGAGTGGTTGACTGTTGAATATTGACCATTCCTTTTTCTCCGTCTGATGTTTGGAGTGGTTGACTGTTCAATACTGACCATTCCTTTTCTTCCGTTTGACGTTTGGAAAGGTTGACTGCAGAATACTGACCATTCCTTTTCTTCCGTTTGACGTTTGGAAAGGTTGACTGTTCAATATT
>NW_013667048.1:0-23700 GCF_000517525.1 Limulus polyphemus
TTGTAAGGTAACTATAAACTAGACCATGCAGTAGAAGACAACCAGGCCAGTTGGATACTTGTAAGGTAGCTATAAACTAGACCATGCAGTAGAAGACAACCAGGCCAGTTGGTTACTTGTAAGGTAGCTATAAACTAGACCATGCAGTAGAAGACAACCAGGCCAGTTGGATACTTGTAAGGTAACTATAAACTAGACCATGCAGTAGAAGACAACCAGGCTAGTTGGATACCTGTAAGGTAGCTATAAACTAGACCATGCAGTAGAAGACAACCAGAGAATAAAAACCACGCCAGTTGGAGAACACCGCAGGGTAATATTACACTTATCTTTTAACACAGGTAAAATGAAGAAAACACCTGAACAATGGGTGATGTTTAAACACACGACATTATGTTATTGGAATTATACCTTTAAATTGTTCTGCAATCTATTTGTAGTTGACCTTACCGATTCCAGTTCAGCTTATTGTTTTCTTGTAGTTTGTGGTCATGAATTTTTTGATGATGATTTATTTTCTAGTTTTGTGTTTGTATAATTATATGTATATATACATATATGAACAGCCGCAGTGTTGAATATATACACATATCAGTAAAGAGTGGCAGTTAGACTGTTTAAGTATGCTGACAAAGGTCATTAAAAACTTGGACTTTCTAATTAATTTACATATAAATGTATCTTTAGAAGTTACCGTCTGTTTTTCGTATATTTCCAAGGGGCCTTCAAGTTGTATGACGTTGACGATGACGGCTTTATAACTCGTGAGGAAATGTACAGCATAGTCGATGCCATCTACCAAATGTTGGTGAGGTTTGTCTGCATTTTCTAATTTTCTCTAATCTTAATCTTGTTGAAACGAATAAGAAAATATTTTTAGTAACGTCAATCAATAAATCATATCTCGTATCGAATGTAGGCTTAGGAGCCTGGATATTTTCCCCATCAATTTTATTAATATGAACTCCTTTTTCTATAAATGCAACGTGTCTCACTATATATACTGTATGTGTATTATTTTTTTACATGTATTTCACTTTTACTTCTGTCACATTATACCACAGATAAGTTTGTTAAGTTACTTTCACAATTAAAAGTAACATAATTCTTGTTATTTACACAGTTACTCTTTTTCTGTCCAAGAAAGAGATTCTAAAACTGCATATAATCATGTAGAAAACAAACTTGTTTAGAACAGAGGTGAATAGAGGTTGTTTTCTTTTATTTATGGCCTATATGTTAAAGCTGTATAGCTCAAACCTTCAAAGCTATCCTTTATCTACTTCAGGGGTCGCAGGCAAGAGAAGAGGATGAAGAGGAGTCTCCTAGACGACGAGTGGATCGTATCTTTGAACAGCTTGATAAGGTATTGAATATATTAGATAGATACATAGTGAATTGTATCTTTGAACAGCGAGAGATAGATGAACAGGCAGGAAGATAGTGGATAGACAGAAGGACGAATATATAGATTGATAGTCGGACGGACAGACAGATAGATTACACAACCCACCTGGAAACAACGCAAAAGAACATGAAATTTACAGCTTGGGAAGTGGGATAAGATAGTAATATGAATGTAAAAGCTAAGAACTCGGTCAGGAAGTAGGATAAGATAGTAATGTGAAGGTTAGGCTAAGAACTCGGTTGGAAAGTAGGATAAGATAGTAATGTGAAGGTAAGGGCTAAGAACGCGGTCGGAAAGTAGGTTAAGATAGTAATGTGAAGGTAAGGGCTAAGAACGCGGTCGGAAAGTAGGTTAAGATAGTAATGTGAAGGTAAGGGCTAAGAACGCGGTCGGAAAGTAGGATAAGGTAGTAATGTGAAGGTAAGGGCTAAGAACTCGGTTGGAAAGTAGGTTAAGATAGTAATGTGAAGGTAAGGCCTAAGAACTCGGTCGGAAAGTAGGATAAGATAGTAATGTGAAGGTAAGGGCTAAGAACGCGGCCATAAAGTAGACTTATTAACTTTGTAGAAAGGAAGATTACTCTGTTGTTAAGCGCAAAGTTGCAGAAAAAACTGTCTATGCTCTACCCTCCGCAGGGATCAAACCTTACCTTTAGCGTTATAAGCACTCAAACTTACTATTGAGTCATCAGGGGTCGAAAGAGAATACTTAACCTTGTTTTTTAACTCTGAAATAATGTGTAACCCTGAATATTTCAGATAATATTATTACCTTATGTTTATTGACGTGTAAGATAATATTAGTATCATATGTTTATTGACGTGCAAGATAATATTTATGCTAATGTAAGTTGAATTCTAAATTGAAGGTTATTTTTGAAACATATTTATTTAAATCTCTGGTACAGTTCTCTAGTGAAAGCCACCTCAACAGTATTAAACTGAACATTGACAATAGTTACATTTCGAGCAATACTCGTATAACAAAGCTAAGTTTGTTTTGGTAGACGTTTTGTAATTACTTTCATTATATTGTTGTTGTTTTTTAGACAACGGTTACATTTCGAACAATACTCGTATAACAAAGCTAAGTTTGTTTTGGTAGACGTTTTGTAATTACTTTCGTTATATTGTTGTTGTTTTTTAGACAATGGTTACATTTCGAACAATACTCGTTTTGGAAGACGTTTTGTAATTACTTTCATTATATTGGTGTTGTTTTTTAGACAATGGTTACATTTCGAACAATACTCGTATAACAAAGCTAAGTTCGTTTTGGTAGACGTTTTGTAATTACTTTCGTTATATTGTTGTTGTTTTTTAGACAATGGTTACATTTCGAACAATACTCGTATAACAAAGCTAAGTTCGTTTTGGTAGACGTTTTGTAATTACTTTCATTATATTGGTGTTGTTTTTTAGACAATGGTTACATTTCGAACAATACTCGTATAACAAAGCTAAGTTTGTTTTGGTAGACGTTTTGTAATTACTTTCGTTATATGGTTGTTGTTTTTTAGACAATGGTTACATTTCGAACAATACTCGTTTTGGTAGACGTTTTGTAATTACTTTCGTTATATTGTTGTTGTTTTTTAGACAATGGTTACATTTCGAACAATACTCGTATAACAAAGCTAAGTGTGTTTTGGTAGACGTTTTGTAATTACTTTCGTTATATTGTTGTTGTTGTTTTTTAGACAATGGTTACATTTCGAACAATACTCGTTTTAGTAGACGTTTTATTTTTATTATTTTCTCTGTACTGTTTCTTCTTACAGCTGTGCTGATCAAGTTTGGTACACATCGAATATAATGTGGTTTGATTAAAGCAGAGAAAGCACTGATAATATCTGACGTTACCTCTCTTTTCAGAGAAGTTTTAAATAAAGATTTTAGTCAAAGTGTTTTATATGATTAAAAGATCTGGTAAAACTGTCTAATTTTTTAATACTTGTTGTCTAGCGGAGAACAATGAAGAAGTACGATTGTAATTAATATTTGTTTATTTTCCTCAACACCATTATAAGATATACCAGTGGTTTTAAAGACGTTGTAATTAATATTTGTTTATTTTTCTCAACACCATTATAAGATATACCAGTGGTTTTAAAGACGTTGTAATTAATATTTGTTTATTTTTCTCAACACCATTATAAGATATACCAGTGGTTTTAAAGACGTTGTGTAACTTTGCGCTAAAAACACAAACAATAACCAACAATAAATGATTGTTTTGTTGGTTATTTTTAAGCTTTATCCTGCTTATTGTTGTACCCTTCACGGGAATCGAACCCCAATTATTAGCCGCTGCCGTTCAGCCATCGTGGTAGCAGTATGGTTGTATAACTGCTTAATAAAAAATTCGGAATAACGTCTTTAATAAGTTAGAACTAATCTAATTTAAAAGCTGTCATTAACGTTAAGAACTTGATTTATAGTATACGTTATTGAATTAGGCTGATAAAAGAATTGTCATACAATGCTTTATTACTTGGTCAAAATGGGTTTTATAGAAATGGCAAACTGTATATCTCTAAATACTTAAATTAATACTTCGTATAGGTGAGTCTTTCAAAACCTTCAAAAAAAAATCTATGAAAAAATTCCCTTTCCATTTTTTTGGGGGGTGACGATTTAAGATTTACCAAATCTTCACTTTGACAGGCAAAACATTTGTTTATATTATTTTTAAACATTTGAAGATTTGTTTGACATCACCTTCAAATGGAAATTCGTTCTAAAATTTCTAATCATTACTAACATTAAATACTTTTGAAATAAGTAACTTTTGAAACTTTTAAATGACATTACAGGAGAAATACAACTTGACGGGAATATGGTTGTTCGAAATTTCAAGACAAATTTGCTTTGTTTGGTTTGATTTTTCAGTACAATTTCAAAAAAACAGACTGACTGTTAAAAATTTCTAGCCACTTTTCGAAACTTTAAATATTTTTTGTGATTATTTTATTTCCTACACAATTTTCTCTTCTTTGACAGAACAACGATAACAGGCTAACGATTGAAGAGTTCAAGGAAGGATCCCGTCATGATCCCAAAATTGTTCAAGCTCTTTCTCTGTACGCTCCTTAACCCTAATGTGGCCTGTTTAACGTCAGATACTCTGTCCATGGTATACTGAACTGTACAATGTTTTAAGCACTGAAAAGTACTTCTCATCGTGTAGTTGTTTGAAGTTACCTGAAAGAATATATTCTAGATAAACCTATCAGCCTACATTCACATCAGCTAAATCTAACATACTACATCTACTCCAACTAAATCTAACAGTTTAAACCAACTTCGGTTAAACCTAACAGTCCACACCTCCCCAGTTACATCTAACATGTTGTACCTACCCCAGATATATCTAACATATTACACCCATCCCAGCCAAATTTAACAAGTCATATCCACCTCAGCTAAATCTAACATACCACATCTACTCCAACTAAATCTAACAGTTTAAACCAACTTCGGTTAAACCTAACAGTCTACACCTCCCCCAACTACATCTAACATGTTGTACCTACCCCAGATATATCTAACATATTACACCCATCCCAGCCAAATTTAACAAGTCATATCCACCTCAGCTAACTCTAGCATGCTGTACCCACCCAGATATATCTAACATATTACCCCCATCCCAGCCAAATTTAATATGTCATATCCACCTCAGCTAACTCTAGCATGCTGTACCTACCCCAGATATATCTAACATATTACACCCATCCCAGCCAAATTTAACAAGTCATATCCACCTCAGCTAACTCTAGCATGCTGTACCTACCCCAGATATATCTAACATATTACACCCATCCCAGCCAAATTTAACAAGTCATATCCACCTCAGCTAACTCTAGCATGCTGTACCCACCTAAGGTAAATTAATCTATTCAGTCTTCATTTACTCTACCATTTATCTATTCACTTTAGGTTTTGCCAAAAAAAAAACAAATCAAAGAAACGATCTTTCCCTTCGTGTTGTTTACTTTAAATATCAGAACTAATTATTTACATTTAATTCATCGTGAGAGACAATACTTTTTCGGAAGAAGTATTTATCTAAACGACATGTCACGACTGTTTACGTATTCTATGGTGAATTAGTAAGTATAAGATTATAATGGGACCAAGGCTAAGCCTCTCGTGAAATATGAAAATCAATTCCAACTCTGAGAGGCTTAGAGTGTCGTATTGTTAACAACAGGTGTAGATTCTGTCATTTACTTAGATTGGAAAGCGGTAAAAAAGTATTTTGAATATTACTACGTTTAAAACAGAACGTTGTACTTTATGGGAATCATAACATTTTGATTGCTTTACATATTTTACGACATTTCATTAACTTATTAAATAATTTTGTTGCGGTTCGTTTAATGGATTTTAAAGATTTTTTGGCTCATTTTAACGTTATTTTTGTAATGCTCGATCAGACGGTAAATCGAAATATTACCTCATAAAATATTAATCAAAGTTATTATTATTCTAGTGTTACTTTTATGTGCGCTTCAAATAAGTGAGTGACAGAACTTTTTCTTACAACTGATGGCGTGATGTGTATTACTACGTCACTAGCCTTGATGACGTGATGTGTACTACTACGTCATTAGCCTTGATGACGTGATTTGTACTACTATGTCACTAGCCCTGATGACGTGATTTGTACTACTATGTCACTAGCCCTGATGACGTTATGTGTACTACTACGTCATTAGCCTTGATGATGTGATATGTACTACTATGTCACTAGCCCTGATGACGTTATGTGTACTACTACGTCATTAGCCTTGATGATGTGATATGTACTACTATGTCACTAGCCTTGATGACGTGATGTGTACTACTACGTCATTAGCCTTGATGATGTGATGTGTACTAATACGTCATTAGCCTTGATGATGTGATGTTTACTACTACGTCACTAACCTTGATGACTGCTGAGTACTACTACGTCACTCGCCTTCTGTTCACCATCCAGGCGGAACATTTGCCCCCCCCCCCTCCCAACATTTTTGTGAAATCACGCTCCTGGACGTTCCAACACAGTAATTACAGCAGTTAAAAACACTGTTACTATGGTTTAAAATATATATATAAAATCCCTTAGCGATAGAAAGTTTGAATTATATGATAACTACAATTCTAATCCTTCATAATCCAGATTAACCGCATTTCAGTTGTTTGTTCCCAGTTTGGATTATTATTAATTCTTCTGTTGAAATAGTGCTTGAAAAAATATTTGTAAAAAGGATGGAAAATCTTTGCAATAAACGATCGATTTCCATGTCAAGGAATAAAAATTAATAACTCGAAAACTATTTTTGATTTCTTTTAAACTTCTTGAAATCATCAGAGAAACATTCTTTCAAGAGATGCTTATATATAATGGTGAAAATATACATTATTCACACTGTAAGAGATGCTTATATGTACAGTAACATACATTATCTAACAGTCTAAAAGATATATATATATACTGTACAGTAACATACGTTATCCAACACTGTAAAGATGTCTATATATAGTGTATAATAACATATATTATATAATGACAAACTAAAAAAAAATGTATCTACGGTTATATTAAAACACAACACTCTGAGAAATTAAAACAAAAAACGTAATTACTTGAAATGTTATCATAAGCCTATAAGAAGAAGTAACAACGAACACCTAAATATACTTATCATCACGAGATCTATCTAGGTGTCTTATACGAAATGCTACACATTTTGTTGCTACAATATTTTTGTACTCAGCTCGTGTTCTTTAACCATCTCTCGCCAAAGATAAGAGAACGTTCCTGTTGTATAAAGATGACTTTCCTGAGGAATCAGTTTCCTATTTCGCCACTCACCTCACACACGTACTTTTAACCTGACAGGAGGGAGCACGTGCTAAAATTCAACACTACGCCTCGGATAAAGGGAACAAAATCTAACATTTGGTTTTTTGAACGTAATTTACGATTATTCATCATTATATAACATAAACTAATAATGGTCGGAAGGAATACTCCATTATTTTTGTTAAATATGTATATATTTCACTGACAAAACCCAGTGCAGCGTAAAACAAAACACTTCTTTCTAAACTTTATGTCCGTATTATTACACAAGATAAATTAGTGTAACGTTAAGTGTTTTAAGATATATTTCACTGTTTTGTTTAGATGTTTTAAACTTAACAGTAAATACAAAACGTGTTTGGGTGACTAACTGGCTCCTATATATCCATCCAGCAGATTAAATAATGCTCGTCAAAAGTCCACCATTTTTAGACAACACCGGAAAACAATGTTTATTTAAGTAATTATAGAGTACGTTTGATAAATGAATTATGTATAAATAAAAGAAAATTAAACAAAATTATAGATGTTTCACTAATTATTCTGCTCAAATATTTCATAAAATTATTCTATGCAAACGACAGATGGCAGGCCAATCGACTGTTACACTCTCCGAATATAAATTAGCGAGGCAAACGTTTACTTGAGTGAAATTCTAGAACTTTTAGTTAAGTTCTTTATAAGTTACAATTACTGTCATTTTTATATTTCTAAGTATTTAAAAAATTATCAGATTTAAGTTAACCATTCCTGTTACATTTGGTTACTTTAATTTACTGAGAAATGCAGAAGTATTGTTTAGAAGCTTGACCGAGATTTCATCACCAAACACAGTCATCGCAAATAACAACGAGAGAGAGAGAGTTTAATTAATTAATTTTTGTTTTCAATTTCTGCTCGATTTATCTACTTTATTATGTGAACCTGCAGAATCGGGGTTAAGTAACCAATTTTCAACGAAAAGCTGGAGCGTAGGTAATAGTGCATTAAAAAGCCGTTAAGAGGCGCTTTTAAAGATGAGTGAAATTATTATATATATTTTTTCACCAGTACTTAAAGTATTTGTATTACCTTTTCACTTTTGTTTAATTAAGACGTTCAATCATTTGAGTGAAAATTCAAATTTACATTCAAATACATTAATAAAACATCCTGGTGCTGTAATTTTTAATTATTCAAATTAATCATCAAGTGAAATTTGGAAAGAAAGTTTTAGCTCATGGTTTGAAATTTATTACGAAAGCTGATAAATTAAAGTTTTACAAATATTTTCCAACTGTTGAATAGTTTTTACAGTTACCTTTCAAACAGTCTATCTGGCTGGAATCTAGAGAGTGTTTTAGTAATATTAACACTTAAGAAAGTGGAACAGTTTAATTCTATACTTTAGAATATCAGCTTTTATAGATAAGTAAAGAGAAAATATTAGCACTAAAAATTCTCAACAAGTACAATATAGTTTTAATAAAATCCAACAAAGAAATAGCATTTTTATTTCAGGAAAATCGGGTTATTTTAGTAAAGTAAATGAAGAAACACGGTAGAGTGTCGTTGCGGCCAAAACAACCTTCTGTGATAGTTTAATGATTTTCCACCTTCTGTATCTCAGACTGCGGTAATCCAAACGATCACATATTTTCATTGGATGTGCTCTAGTAGACTCTTACTTCACATACCAAATATCAAGACAATCCATTAAGAAATACCTGAAATATAACATCTCCAATTTGATTGAGTTTCTTCCTTTTTTTTTCTTCGCACCAAAAGTACGGACATTTTATTTGATAGAAAAACACACTTAACGTTTACGGTGTTATAAGAAGTATTCTGGTGGTTCACTGACCACTTTGATGACTTATAATGCTAGAGTTCAGGGTTCAATCCCTGAAGTGAACATGGTGCAAATAACCCATTGTGCACCTCGCGCTAAAAACAAAACTTTCTAAAATATATTAAAATATAATTTATACTTTGCTCTATTACATTAGACTAGTCGAAAGGATAAACATCAGGTCTTAGATTTATAAAAAATTAAGAAAACGGTATCTGAGCAATATGCATCTCAAAAACTTTATTATATATTTGATTGTTGTTCCGAAGAAAGAAAGTTCTTTACATAAAAGTAACGATACATTCTTTTTAAACGTTTGTATCCAAATGAAAGTGTTGGGCTTTTATCTTCATTTTTAATCAAGGTGTGTGAGTTTCGTGCGCTTACATCCAAAGAACTCCATAATGCGCGTGGATCAAGATGACTGATGACGACTTGAATTCATCCGCGTGCTTCGTGCCTACAGAGCAGAACATAGAACTTTCCTCTGTTTCCTCAATCTCACACAAGCCTGTGTTTAACACTACATGTGAAATGAGTAGTTTCTTGTGGGAAAACGCCTGATGCGATAAATCCATAAATATCTCGGGCACCATCGGTCATCTGTGAGTGCAATAATGACTGCAGCTATAGTTCTAGCTTCTAAGCACATTTCATTTATGACCAAGTTTCGTGAAGGTTTAGTAGTTATTAACTACTGAATGTTAAACTAAGTCCAATGTACTTTTGACTGTATTTATATTGTTGAAAGCTATGATTATTTTTTTAGACGTTAGATTTGTTTGTTTATTTGGTTAGAGGGAGGTTTTAACGTTTTGTGATGAGCAATCAAGCGTTTTAATGATTAGAACTTTCTTGAAAGTGTAGGAAACAACTTTAATGATATAAAACGCGAGTTAGAAGGGGTTATTGACTGATTACGGGATTTGTTACAGTGATTGATTGATTACTAAGTCAGTTAGTTAGTTACTATAACTTGGGTCAGCGTTGGATGTTTTGAGTTTGAGTTTTCAACGCAATATTATAGATAAAAGAAGTAACGTACATACGAGAAAGTTAGCAGTTAGGCGAGTTTTCTATTAAGGCGTTATTTAGTTGTGAAATACGGTCTATCAGTTGTACTTGTAATGGAAGAAATAAAATGCTTTCATTATCGTGGACTGGAATTTGCTTCCTAATTTTTACCAAACAATCCTCCCAAAAGCACTCAATACAAAATAGAAGCTGTTACACAACTTGTGTCAGAAGTAAGATTATTTTGGTAAAAATCAAATAGAATCAAGAACCAACATCAAAACAAAGTGAGATCAAATATTTTTGCTAGAAATGATGAAACAATGGAAAGGAGGTCAGGAAGAAAGTGACACGAAAGTATGAGAAGGTCAAGAATAGAGTTACAGAAAATTTGAATAGCTCCAAGAAAAAAGAGACAAAAAGCCAAAAGAAGACCAAGAAAAGACAGCTGGAATATGAAGATAATAATTACAAGAATGCAACAAGTTTTACAGAAGAATTATAAAAAAAAATCCATTTAATCGAGAAAGCCATAGAAAATGTACAGAAGGACCTCGAAATCAGGATGGAACATAAATAAAGTAAATTAATAAACTCAAGGTTCAAACCCATCAGAGCTGTATTTGCATCTGCTTAAGAATTCTGATTCAAATTATGCCAAATAAAATAGGAGAATCCATCTGGTTTACACCTGTTACTACTACTTAAACATACTGTTGGTGTGAACGTGCTTTGTAATCACTGTGAGAAAATCCTATACACTAGATAGGTGAAGTGAAGAAAAAGTGTCATTGGCCATTGTTTAATTCTTCACTATATAGCAGCAGGCATAATAAATAAACTTAAGTTAGGTATATTTATTTTATCTGCTATTGTGGGGCTATAGTAGGATTCACTGTCACATTATAGCGGCCCCAGCGGGACGAGGATTGGAACCCGCGACCCTCAGATGGCGAGGCCAGCGCCATGCCGGGCCTTCCGGTAGGAGATCCTTTTTGTTTATGTTCCGCACTTTGTTCATAGAATCTCAACTATTATAAGACTCCACGCTTACCATGGCTAGGATACGACTTGTTGGAGGTCTCTTTCTGGATGGACCTAATACCCCAAGTTAATACATTTCTTTCGATGCCATTAAGTAAAATAAGCATTCTAAGCCCCCGATTCGATAATTCTTATTATCTGAGTAAATTAATATGTTTCGTCGGAAAATGCTGTTACATACCCTACCCAAAGCGATCAATTTTGGTAGGCATCACCTTAACTGCCCAAAGTCAAGAGATGTCAAAACGTAGTTCCGATTCATACCGCTACCTTATATCGGCTGTGCTGTCACGTGACTTGCAGATTTGCACATTCAAAATTGATTCAACATAAATTATTCAATCCTCTGTACAAATAAACTTTATTGCATGTGAGGAACTTAGTAACAACATGTTATCAGTTGGATAGCATTCTCTATAGCAGTGGTTCTCAAATTCTTTTCTTCGCGGAACATCTAAATTTTTTATCTCTTCGGACTAAAATGGGAACTAAGCTACCGCTTACTTAACTTAGTTATTCAATCTTTCAACGAACCACCTCAGCGGACCACATTTTGTTGGTTAACTTAGTAACAACATAGAGTGCCTATAGGTAGTAAACTTTCTTGTCAGTTGTTAACAGGGTAATAATATACAGTTGTCATCAGTTGAGTGTCTATAGCTTGTAAACTTTGTTGTTAGTGGTTAACTTAATATCAATATACAATTTTCATCAATTTGGTGTCTATTGTTTGTAAACTTTGTTGTCAGTGGTTAACTTGGTAACAATATACAGTACCTGACTTCTATATGTTGATAATACTGTGTTTATGTTTATCCTGTATAAAGTACCTGACATTTATGTATTGATGGTATTATGTTTATACTCTATAAAGTGCCTGACTTTTATAATATTTATTATAGTAACTTTATCTTATATAAAGTACCTGACCTTTATAATTGATGGTATTATGTTTATCCTCTATAAAGTACCAGACTTTTATGTATTTATTGTAGTAACTTAATCTTATATAATGTACCTGACCTTTATAACTGATGGTAGTAACGTTATCTTATATAAAGTGCCTGACTTTTATAATATTTATTATTATAACTTTATCTTATATAAAGTGCCTGACCTTTATAATTGATGGTAGTAACGTTATCTTTTATAATATTTATTGTAGTAACTTTATCTTATATAAAGTGCTTGACCTTTATAATTGATGGTAGTAACGTTATCTTATATAAAGTGCCTGACTTTTATAATATTTATTGTAGTAACTTTATCTTATATAAAGTGCCTGACTTTTCTATATTTATTGTACTAACTTTATCTTATATAAAGTGCCTGACTTTTATATATTGATTATACTAAGTTTATCATCTTATTTCAAAACATCAGAGTAATTCATTAAGATATCAATACGTTGTCTAATAAATGTAACTGCATTAAAATATTGTAAATAATGAGTTTTTTTAAAATAAAAGTCTTCTTTGCTTTCACTCAGAAGCTCTGATAAATAATTCACGTTATTGTTAGTTAGCAAGGTAATGAATGATTTTTTTTTTCTTACACAAGTAGTACGTTAGGCATGGAACAGTAGTCACTCGACGGTCGCTAAACGGTGACTACTGGTTACTTGTTCAGCGCGCATTAATATCGATGAGCAGAGTAACGTCAACTAACTGAGAAGTAAGTACGCTTAGTTTGTAACGTTATCATCTTAACTGTAATCTAAATGTTTCTAAAATTTGGATATAAACCTTGAAAAGCAATATAAGTTACAAAGTGTAAAAAGAAATTGATACTATAAATATCTTAAAACTAGTTAAAAACTCCTAAGCGGAAGGATACTGAGTAAATTGCTCTTCATGAACAGGCATCGAGATTCATTGACGTTTTCGGTGATACTGTGGTTAGTAGGGAATAACCAATTGGGGCTTGTACATAAGAAATATCATCAACAAAAATAATTGTTTTGAAATTGCGAGTTTGAAATATGTGTTTGATGGTTAACATTCAACTAAATGCTCCAACTGGCTATTAAGGATGACATTCTCAATGATTAACACGTGTTGGTGATTATTTTGTGAACGTTTTTGTGGACAATGCGACTTCGACTGGCCGTTCGTGTCCTGGCCGCTGTCTTAGGTGCCGTGTTCCTTCCAGACATCGTCGAAGGTAAGTCAAGAAATCATAAGGCGGGAATGTTATTGTTTGGCGTTTCGGAAGCACAAGACCTCTGGCTGTCTGAAGTAATAATTACTAACTTAATTTTTTTTTGTGCAGTAACGAAAAGCTAGGAAATAAAAACACAGTTTTTCTTCCAGTTCCACCCATATACTATACGACTAACTTAAGTAATAACCAAATTTGTGTTCACAGACGATAGATAGTAACATTAAAATTTGTAATTCAGTAATTATAAGTGTGACTAGGGATATGACATTCAACAATGACAATTCTAGTTTGACTGGAATTGAGTGGAAATTAGTACATTTAACTTAAGAGCATTTAGTAAATGACTAGATTTTCTTATGATATTGTGGTGTTTTAAAAAACGCTCTCTCATATAAGCCATAATTTTCACCAGCCTTTGCTTTGTACAACTTCATTTAGCTGTTAAAACTGTAAACATTATGTGTAATACTACTACTTTTAATTAAATTGTTGAACATTAATATTTAATACTAATATTTTCATTGCTAAGATAGCAGTATAACTTATGTAACTAAACCAGTAAATGTTTTTTTATTATTACTTGACACACGGCTAGAACACCGAAAACTAAGCATGTATTTTAATCGGTTTTAAGGGTTTAGTAGTTAGAGACAAGTGTTTTTTAATGTTAGTTTGCAATGAACCATACCAAATGTGTTTCTAAAGGCAAAGTTGCTCATTCTTACTTCAACAATGCTGAAGCAGTTTGAATGCAAATAGCGATGTATTTCCGTTTTTTAAGCGGTATTCAGTTTTAGACTAACCGGCGACACGGGTTCTCGGGTGCGCGTTCTGCCCGACACAAGTTCCCACGCTCAGATTAAGGTGATAGGACAGCAGATGTAAGTTTGGAGCGTGGGTCCGCTCCCTTCCGCCCGTATTTCTTGTACGCTTTCTTTTTTCATTCTCTTTGGTGGCGTCTTAAGCCTCAGTGTCTCGCGGGTATGCAGTAGAAAAGAGGACATCTTTTGTTGATTTGCATTATGTTTATATAACCTCCAAGTATAGGTTTATTTAAAAAAATAAACTGTAAGCCAATTATATCGATAAAACTAAAAAGGAACACAAATTAATACTGCCAACTTTATGAAACAAGCTTAAAGAAATACATAATGTCAGAAATCAACACACGAAAATACGGTAACCTGTAATGTTTTGAATCAACAGTTGAGGACTTTCGCTATTATATTGATGATATTGTCGACCATATAAGGAGATATAAACTAGTCCTAAGTTCATATAATGAACTAACATTGCGAAGTAATATTAATATTTATAAAATTTAATAATACAAATAATGATAAAGATTGTAA
The DNA here is from genome assembly GCF_000517525.1 of Limulus polyphemus. Taxonomy (NCBI): domain Eukaryota; kingdom Metazoa; phylum Arthropoda; class Merostomata; order Xiphosura; family Limulidae; genus Limulus; species Limulus polyphemus. The sequence continues at coordinate 14,669 of NW_013667048.1, forward strand.
ATAACATTAGTAGTGTTTAAAAATAATTTACACATCATTACAAATGATATTAATGAAACTAAGAACAAAATAAGTAATATCCAATTGTCCTTCCCCAAAGTCCCGCTTGGCTTACAAGTTACAACCAGGATACAAGCGATCGTTTATTTGCAATATTTTACATAGAAAAAAGAAACTGATCAATAATACGAAAACTGCTAAAAAAAATCATTAAAAAGAACACTGATACCCTGGAGGGGAGGACTAGGTAGTTGGAATGGAATGAGGCATATTTAACTTCGTTTTTCACTCGTAACTTTATTATGCAACAAGACCTGAGGCCAGCATCAGGCAGTGGCAGGGAGACAATTGTATTGTTTAATCGTAATAACTACAGGAATGCAGCGTGTGCGTGACAGTTTTTTCACATGACGTGATAATTTATCCACTGCCTTTAGTGAATATTAAGATGTCTTAAAGATATGCGTTATAAACATTCATAGTTACATCTCCCTTTTATTAAAAGAATAATATTGAAATAGTTTGCCTTTATTTAATCATGCTTAATGAAGAGAAACAGCCAGTAACCAGTAGATAGCTCGTGGTTGAATTGTTAAGAATACAAAGCAAGTTGAGTTTTGTGTACAGATATATTCAAAAGACCACCACCAGATGTGAGTTAGTAAAATAACTTCGAATGAATATAAGAACTAATACGATATACGTTTGTGGAACACTGTAAACTACATAATTATGTGGCTTTTGTTTCGCTTTCTTAAACTTTTTTGAGCAATCCCTTTATGTGGCTTTTGTTTCGCTTTCTTAAACTTTTTTGAGCAATCCCTCAAAGTGATATAATTTTAGATTATTTTAAAAGAGCTTTCTTTGGATGGATGGTTATTTGAAACTTACAATACGATTGTGATAAAGACTGACATTAGATTAGCTAGTTAAAAACTAGGAATCGTGGAATTTTTTTAAAGCCTAGTTTACAACATTCATTTTCATTCTAGGGCTGGTGTCATGCTCACCAAATCCGTGTAAAAACAGAGCGTCTTGCGTTTCGAATCCACGCGAGGAGGCATTTTGCAGGTAAGTTTTGGCCTTTTCTAACAGTGTATTTAAGAATGTGTAACGTGACATCCGTTTTTGTGTCTCTATGACGTCTTAATGTGCATTGTTCTGGCATGCTCAATAGTAACGTGTCCTCAGCACTTCGTTTCGTTTGTAAAGTTTAATGACGACGATGATTGGAATCTAATGTTCTTGCTATACCTGCGTAACTCATAATGTAACAAATTAATCATTTATACAAGTTAAAGCAGAAGGCGTAACATTTGAGGTTGTTATATTAGTTTTTCATTGGGGGAAAATTAGTGAATAATCTTTTCTGTGTGCTACATGCGATTTTTTACGAAACTCGAGAAGCTTGTGGAAGCAAAAAAAGACAGCATAAATTGAGCTTATTTTAATAGAACTAGGCCTAATCAACGGCGTAGGTTCACAGCAATAAACCAGTACTTTTTGTAACAAAAGTTTTATATTTAACTTTGTTTTATTGATTATAGAAAAGTTGTTTTGTATTTTATTAAATGTAATTCTAAGAGAAAGATTAATTTAGCAAGATCTAAGTAAAATATTTATTTTTTATGCGCAGGAGATTTAAATGTTTAAATCGCCGTGTGTTTAAAGGAACAAAGGTCGTTCAGAATAAAGTGTGCATCGAAAACACCATCTGGCGCAACGACAATTCCGTTAGAGCGGTTAGACCATGAGCACGTGACCTTTTTTTCAAGGGCCGACAGTCTCGTACATTTTGAATATGGGGCAGGTGGTGTTAACCCCACGTGAAGCACAGTTGGTGCAGTACGTATATTGTGCAGTGATCATAAAGAACGCTGGTTAATCAAACATTTGTCGAGTATTTTGGCAAGCAAAATCTATAACGGTTGTTCTTGTTCTATATATCATGGTCTAAACATGACTTTGCTATTGACGTCACACACACAGTTATTTAAGAAATGTGCAGTTTTCTCATAGCAAAGTACTTAACATTTTTAAATTATTTGATTCAGAAATCTCAACTGTATTTTGATGGTTGCTGAAAATTACATCTCGTGCTGCAAGAACTGCCGAACTTGGCGTTTTATAGCTTCATACATAACCTCTTCGGTTTGACTATGTTTCTTCAAATCTGACACGAACCTTAATATGAACCATGTGCTAGACTGCTAAGGCCTACATGTGTTATTGGTTTCAGATCATTTCCCTGTGAAATATTTCTGGTGACGCCCAAGAGTTTGCTTTTGTATAGTGTTTGAAAGAAGTTTGTGCCATAATTTTGTTTTTTCTTTTATTTGTACATTTATACATTACAACGCTTCTTTTTGATTTATTGAGTTGGTTTGTGTTACTTAAGGTATAATTCAATAAGTAATGTTTTAGGTAATTATGAACACATATACGGTCTTTTAACATTCAAAATGTACACCTTTTCATATTAATTCTTAACGTTTTGAATAAACGTTGGATCTTTTGGAGATTGGCTACTGAAGCGTGAAGGACGTGACCACATGTCACAACAGACCTCCGAAATAGTCATTGATTCTCAGTATGTGACGAACTTTTTATTCTAATGAGAATCGTAGGTACGCTGTTCTTTTATTGTAGTATTTTCTTCCTGATGAACACTTTAATCTACGAGTCCAAATATCGCGTATGGTAGCTCTGGTTTATGATTACAACTTGCTTCGTTTTTACACAGTTTATAACCAACCGTCCATTAGTTTTAAGGTAACAGAATGCTGTCGCTCGGTGCTTGGGTGATACCGTTGTTTATAAAGAGCTCTTGTAGCCTTATAAAAGATCTTGTTGAGGTTGTTATGATAGTCCTACAAAACCTTGTAAAGCTCTTCCAAACAGTATAACCCCAGAATGGTCGTTCTAGACCTTTTTCAGTAATATATCCCTTATTAATTTTCAACATTATCATGTACCCCTACAGTGACGCCATCAGCGTTTGTTTGGGCTGCGCTGATGTGTAACTACTATGCCGAACCGCCGCCCTGTACCCCTTGGAAGTAATTTTGTACCCCAGTTGAGAACCATTGTTCTAGAAAAACCGTTGTGGAGATTGTTATAATAATCACACGAAACTTCTATAGGCACTGCAAAAATAGTTCACTTTCTGAACAATTGTTTGATATAAATATTTTGGTCCAGTTGTGCGTGTTTTTTTAACACAATGTGAAATTGGTACTTTTCATTAAAATTCAACGAACAGTAAGTACTTCACAGGTAAAGACTTGCCCGTTGAAAAGATGCGCTGCAATATGGCTAAAAACTCCCAAGGACTCGGTAGTTGAACGTGTGTTGTACTTGTTAAATCACTTTTTGTTCGTTCAGAAGGAAAGGCAGACAAGCGTACGTTTAGGCCCAAACATCCCAGCACTTTTTATCACTCATACTTTGTGATCATTGTGATTAGGGCGAAACGTTTGTGACCTTTGTTGATGGTTCTGATCTTTATTTTACTTCTGTTTAGACTGATCAAGATTTTCGCGATCGAAAGCGAATTGTCTCTGGTCTTATCATAACTGGTTATGATTGAGATTGCTGGTATGGCCCAGTATAAATTTATTTATTTTTTTATCGCAGTTGATGATGACTGTAGTGTTGATAATGTTCAGTCGTTGATTATTATTATTTTCTTGAACATTTAAATTGATAAATATACAGTACTGCTGTTAAGGGATCTCCGAATTTCATACTGAACCGAATTAATTTTATAAGTTATAAAGTTCTTGAAAAATTGTATTTTTTAGCATTTTTAAAAATTTATAGCCATTGTTTAAACATTAAGCCTAATCCTAAACGTTAACCCTAACCGTAACATACTTTTGTAAAATGATTCAATCTACTTCAGATGTTTCGTTATGAAGTCTAAACTTAACTTTTTTTAACTAAAGCAAAAGATAACAATCAAACTGGCATCACTGTTTAAAGTTCAGTTAAAACTACAGTTTCCACGAGCACGTGAATTAAGAGAAAAACGATCTAGAATGTGTAGCATTTTAGGAAGTGTGTGACGTAGCTGTGATGGTAGCTACTTAAGTACATTGTGACGGAAACTAAAACACAATGTCCTGCTTAAGAGACCTTCCTCTACGCCTTACCCGTCTATTCTTCCCTCACCCCCACCCCACCGACATCCCAGACCGTGGGAATTCCTACCAGTGAATAAAGCGCGCTCGACTACTATTAGCCCCTGCATTCAACCGGTGCCGCCATCTGGCTAGAAACATACTCACGTAGCAGCTACTTTTCTTCTGTTTGTTGGCATGAGGTCTAACACTGTGAAATCTTTTTTTAAATTTAAAGAAAAATATTTAACCTTACAGACCAGTAAACAGACTGAAAAAAAAGATTACTTTGAGGGTATCGAATACAGAATAACGGACTTAAACCCAACTTTCTCCTCTCCCGAAAATGAGTTGACAGCAAAATCAATTTCACATTTTATCTTCCAAAACGAGTGTTTATCTGTTATGAGAAATATACATCTTAAGCTTTCAAGAAGTCCTTAACCCTAGAACGGCAGCAAGGGGTCACTATGACCTCATACCACCTGGCGTTAATGATTGAAAATTTAACGCTGGCATTTTAGGGTTAACAAACATTTAGATCTCACAGGTACACCTAATACACATTGTTAGGCGGTAATCTGATTTACCCAATCTTGGTTTCAAGAAACCCACTACAACATGATACATGAAGTTTACTGTTTACGTCTGATTCGTTATAGTCTTGAGGGAAAAAAAAGAGAGAACTTTAGTCCTAGGTTTGCCATTAAACTTCGGCTGATTCTGTGATAAAGTATTGAAAGTTTATAGTTTACGACTCGAAATAATAACATGACAAAAAACTTATAAATAACGTCTTTATCATAGTCGGTGGCTTGAGTCAGAAGATGTAAACAAATTGAGATTCGAAATAATAACCTATAAAGTACAAAGTACGATTAAAGAATATAACTTACGATAAACCACATCTCAGAGAATTGTGTGTGTTTTGTACAATCTACATAACCATGACAACCAAATTTATGAGATCACATCTTTCCGTGAATACTACCTTTATGTTGGTAGTTGTTTCACTATGTTTTTCGGAAATTCAGCATGAAATGTTTGACAGTTTAAATCAGGATTTTTGAATAAACCAATTTTGTTTGGGACGAGCATTAATATTTCTATATATATGTTGTAATTGTGAAGTTTTAGGGTGACTTTGACGTCATTTAACAGATCACTTTACCGTGAATCGGTGTTCCAATTTCATTTAATGCTAACTCGGTCACGTGCGTATAGTCGTGAGGGTGGGGTGGGGGTAGCGCATTCGCTAAAAGTACGGGGGGTAAGGGCGGTAACTTTAACCTTTCCTTACCAATAACTTAAAGATTATCCCTAATGTGTTATTTTGGATACTGGGTAGATTAGGTTTTTAGACACTTCTTGCCAGCTATATCGCACGGCTTTAAAGTATTATTTTTGATTTTATTTAAAAAGTAGTAAATATTTCTTTTATTCCTGTGTTTTACCATTTATTTGTTATTCACGGCGATAAAGGATTAAATTACTTTTAGATTCTTATAAGATCATGTAATTAACAGTTATATATATTAACTGTGTGAATAATATTGCGATGTAAATTTTACGATATTGAATTTCCACCTGTTGATAAAACCAGTGAACTAAAAGCACGTTTTTTTTTTTAATATTTGTTGATGTCAGAGTCGATTATTACTGTTTAGCAGAGATGTTTCCTTTTGCGTGGGATAGGAGAAACTGTGGTAACCTGTAATTCTTTTTGTTTGAAGCTAAGCACAAAGCTACACAATGGGCTATCTGTGCTCTGCCCACCACGGGTAACGAAACCAGGATTCTCGCGTTGTAAGTCCGTAGACATGCCGCTGTGCCACTGGGGGGCTAATTTTGTTTTATTTCGAATTACCAATAAAAACTGTGGTGTATGTAAATTTCTTTTAAAAACTGACCCAGTGATTGGGAATGACGTATTTATTTCTTTATTAAACATGTTTTATTACTTTGCTGATCGTTATCCACAGCAGTTGGTCAAATGTTAACGACTTGATGAATCATGCGGGTTAGTCTGTTTAACCAAAAAAATGTTTCAAGTCTTTAGCAGAGTCAATCTGAAATTTAGCTGAGAATTTTATTTTTGAGATTTGCCCAAAACACCTGAGGGGAAAGGGGGGTCTCAAAAACACATAGACTACTTCCGGTCCTATCACAATCCGTCTGCAGCTGCTGTCGAGGCCAAGGTGCGCGTTCATCGCGTGAACGACCGTGACTTGCTTCGAAACGCGAAGCAGGTGGTTTGTAACGTCATTGATAGCATCTGTTTCATGAGGTGTGTCTAGTATTTGATTTAAGTGTTTTGTTAATGTATGATCGAGTAGTCTGTGCTAATACTCTGTAGTCAAAATGCCAGTAATATATTTACATCTCTGTACTTGCTCGTTAGATCGTCGTCATAAGGTAGGAGTTGGTAGTTCCAAGACTGCTTGAAAATATTTGCGTTTGACCCAACCCCAATTATCATATCCATCTACACAGCAGCCCACGAGAGTAGTTGTTTCGTATTAAGGCCATTTATGGCTGTTGTGCTTCCTCCGAGAATTAACTTTCATCCTCAAACGATAACCCGGTGGAAGCAGCCGACTGCTGTCAGTAACAGAGGTTCTTTCGTTTATTACTGAACATGCCTCGGGGCTTTCCTGTATATGGGGCTCGGCTCCTTTTGTCACGAGCTGCATCTCGGTGGGACGTGATTGGTTTTAAAAACATTCCACAAGGTCCCACTACACTTCAAGCCAGCTCATTGGGGTGGCTGAATGGTTTGTGCTACTGGTCATTTTAGGAGAATAGCCACCATTACTGTTCAACTAAAAATACAAGCAACCATATTGAAGTTGCGATTATTGTCTGGAGACATAGCAGATACTTTTTATCTCAGTAGTTATTCACCTAAACATTAAACATATTTTTTACAGGTTCCAATACGACACAATATTTCTTTTGGATTTGTTGGAAACATATCCACACTACACGCAATGTCTTAGGGTTTTATTAGACAATACACCCACACTCAACAAAAAGTCAACTCTAAATTTTTTATTTCAACATATAAAGGAAATATGAAATTTAAAACTCCTGCAAATAACGTATTTTGTCGCTGCTATTACAGTATAATAATTATTATTTTATAAACTATTATCAGCTATGAAACTGTGTGATTAATTTCGTTCATGTTTTTATTTATGTATTGGTCAGTTATCCTCCAGAATATTGGAACGAAATATTGACAACATATGTTTTTCGCGATCTTAAAGACATCGTAAAATCACCTGCATGATATTCTATTTTTTAACGTACAAGACCAGGTGTGACGTAGATTCAGGGACAAGATGTTAGTCATGGGAATAAACTGTTGAACGAGTTCTCATCGATTTCAAAGACCACGTGACAAGTTCTAACGTGACACGACTTTAAATTGTATTGTAAACTAAAGTGTACTTAAAGCAGCTTCGATTCTTTGTTCATTGTTAAAACTGTAATCCTGAAATTGTTATTAAAAACACATGTAAATTACCATTTAACTGAGTACCTTGTAGAAGTGGCTAAGTGCTTTTAAGTTATAAAACTACCTATTATGAGTTGTCGAGTTTCTAGGTTCTAAAAACTACCTATTAAGAGTTGTTGTGTTTTTAGGTTCTAAAACTACCTATTAAGAGTGGTTGAGTTTCTAGGTTCAAAAGCTACTTACTGAGAGTTGTCTAGTTTCTAGGTTGTAAAACTACTTACTAAGAATTGTTAAATTCCTAGGTTCTAAAACTACATACTGGGAGTTGTTGAGTTTCTTAGTTGTAAAACTACCTACTGAGAGTTGTTGAGTTTCTAGGTTTTAAAGCTACCTACCGATAATTGAATTTCTAGCTTTTAAAACTGTCAATTTGGAGGTTTTAGATTTACTATATTGTAAAACTTCTGGCTGAGAGTTGTAGAGCTTTCTGTGTTGTAAAACTACCTATTGAGAGACAGCAGTATAAAACTTGGTAATTCCTAGGACGTGTAGTAATTAACGGTTTATAAGTTAAAAGTAGTTTTGTCCTTTAAATCCCATTATCGTGGAATTCCAGTCTTCATTAATAGTTGTATGTTTTATCTAACATTCCTTGTAGAATCCCAGTCTTCATTAATAGTCGTATGTTTTATCTAACATTCCTTGTAGAATCCCAGTCTTCATTAATAGTCGTACTTTTACTTTACATTCTTTTAGGATTCCAGTCTTCATTAATAGTTGTATGTTTTATCTAACATTCCTTGTAGAATTCCAGTCTTCATTAATATCGTATGTTTTATCTAACATTCCTTGTAGAATCCCAGTCTTCATTAATAGTCGTATGTTTTATCTAACATTCCTTGTTCTACAAGGAATGTTAGATAAAACATACAACTATTAATGAAGACTGGGATTCTACGGTATCCGATTGTTGACAGTAGTCACACAGTAATGTATTCTTAGTGACAGGAGTACAGTTAAGGTGTTACTAACGATATCCGATTGTTGACAGTAGTCACACAGTAATGTATTCTTAGTGATAGGAGTACAGTTAAGTTGTTACTAACGATATCCGATTGTTGACAGTAGTCACACAGTAATGCATTCTTAGTTACATGAAGAATGGAATTTAGTAACACTTAACTGTACTCCTGTCACTAAGAATACATTACTGTGTGACTACTGTCAACAATCGGATATCGTTAGTAACATCTTAACTGTAGTCCTGTAACTAAGAATACATTACTGTGTGACTACTGTCAACAATCGGATATCGTTAGTAACACCTTAACTGTAGTCCTGTAACTAAGAATACATTACTGTGTGACTACTGTCAACAATCGGATATCGTTAGTAACATCTTAACTGTAGTCCTGTAACTAAGAATACATTACTGTGTGACTACTGTCAAC
>NW_013667048.1:24487-32913 GCF_000517525.1 Limulus polyphemus
AGGGACGGCTAGCGCAGATAGCCCTCGTGTAGCTAGCTTTGCGCGAAATTCAAAAACAAACCAACAAACGAGTATCTTTACTTTACGTACATATATTCAAATTAATAAAAATTTGTGTTAACACCGAAGGTATCACAGTTTTAACCTTTTTCGGTTATTTAGGGAGTAATAACTACTTGTTGTGTAAATTTGTTCTATTAAGGATCGGTTTTGATCGTAAAAGCAGGATTTTTGTTACAGTAGACTACACTTTATGACAAGCGGATCATGACCGACGCCAACACCTGAGGCACGTTTCCAAAAAAGGAAAAAAAAACTTATTAAATCAAATGTGTCGTGTGGTTGTGGCCTTGGTTCACGGATATCCACAGTGTGTTTCGTGACTTTTCTAGTGGGTAATACTGTTATAAAAATCTGCGGTTATTGTCTATTTTTGCTTCTGAAAGACATGTAGGTGGTGAAACAGTTTGGTTTTGCTGCTTTACAATTTTTCTGTAGTATTTACAGGGGCGTGGCCACCATTACAGTGCGTCTTTTTCCAAACAAAATTTGGACCTTTCTTTTACACAAAGAATTTAAGTAATTAACACGAGAGTCAAGTGTTCATTAAAAATAAACCCAGAAAATAACAAACCTTTTAGAATATTGGAGTGGTCGTTAGGCCCACCGCTTACACATCTTAACTCTTTATAGTTATTAAGTAGTTCGCGTAACGAGTATTAAGACTTTAGCGTACTCTTTAGTAATTGATCAACCTTTGATATATTCTTAATAATCATTAATACGAGTAACGTGTAATTCATTGTTAAATCTGACAAACTTATGTTGTTCATTGTTAAGTATATAACTTATAATCATTAGTAAATACCAGACATCTTTGTTTTGCATTGTTAAATCACCGATATGTTCGTTTATGTATCGTTCGTACGGATGAGCTCATTTTAATACATTCTTGGTATTAGAAACCAGTTTTATCTCCACAAATTCTAAAATTCAGGATTCGATCCCCACGGTAAATGCATCGTAGAGTTATTTATGCAGCTTTGTGCTAAAAAAGTTCCGTGAACAACAAAGTAAAGAATTTTCGCATTATTATTTCAAAACTCTTGTTTGAATGTACGCCGCCTAAGATGTCGTCAGGACCACTATTTGTAAGATAAGGAAATCTGTTATTTATAGCTAGCAATAAGTAAATATTTGAGTAATTATGTTGTTTTAATATTAACTTCTAAAACTTGTAATTTTCTTTCAGGATTTGACTATATTTTAGAATGTTGACTAAACATTGTGTATATATTTAATGGTAGTTTGTAAAGTTCGTATTGTTTTAGGTTACAGGGGCATCAACTGTGATATCAATATTGATGATTGTCCAGGGAATTTGTGCCAGCATGGCGCCAAGTGCATTGACGGAATCAACAGCTATACTTGCCAGTGTCCACCAAATTATACAGGTATTGTTTCTGTCCGTCAGCTTTAATAAATTGCGTCTTGTTTGTTCAGATCAATATTAGAAACTGTTCTACCTTTATAACTATAATACTCGTTATTTAATGAAAATTTAAGAGATAAGTAGCCCTTTCGTTTGATCGTTCTTTTTTTTTTAATGTTTAGGGCCTTACTGCAGTAAAGATGTAGACGAATGTTCGTTGAAACCGACAGTCTGTAAAAATGGAGCTACCTGTACCAACACAATTGGTGGTTACTCGTGTATTTGTGTTAATGGTTGGACCGGGGCCGACTGCAGAGAAAACATCGACGATTGCGCAGGCGCAGCGTGTTTCAATGGCGCCACCTGCCATGACCGTGTAGGATCATTTTTCTGTCAGTGTGCTCCAGGAAAAACAGGTATTTCTTTTTTCTAATTGTGAAAAATAATAATAATAGGTATTCAGAACGTATTGTTAATTTATCGACATTTGGTTTTTATCACATCTCAAAATTTATTATCTGAAATGTTCAGAAGGATCGATACTTTTTATTTCTAAACGAATATAAGAGGTATGATTAATTCTTTTCGAAAACTTTACCATCTAAAAACATCAATTTGATAGTTTACTATCCATTGCAAACCCTCTTTGTGGTCGTTCATAAGTCAAAAAATAAACTCATCTCACGACGTTTTTGAAAGAAGGCTTACGTGGAAATAAATACTTTTTTACAAGTGAATTTTTTTGCCCATAATATGTGAAAAACCTTGCCTATTTAACGTTGAAGTAGGCCTTATATAAGCTGCAATCTTTTCAACCAGTATTTTTAAAGATCAGATTGAAATCAAAGTTTTAGGTACAGTACAGGCCAATATAATATTTAAACCTTATCTGACTTCGTGACATTTGAAATCCCAGCTTTCTTGCTGCTTCCCTTATAGGATACTCTATAAAATGAAATATTTTTTTTACTGCTTTCTATATGGAATGCTCTATAAAGTGAAAGGATGTCTCTGTTTCCTTTCCAGGGCTTCTGTGTCACCTAGATGATGCCTGTGCAAGTAATCCTTGTCACTCTGGTGCTATTTGTAACACGAATCCCACAGATGGGAGTTACCGATGTTCATGCCCTAGCGGTTTCCAAGGAAACGACTGCACCGAGGACGTCAATGAGTGTGAAGAAGGTAAATGTTGAATTATATAGAAACCGAGCAAAGAAATAGTTCATCCTTTGCTAGTAATAATATAATATGAGTTCTCGAGTTTGGTCTATACCTGTACTGAATTAAATTCAACATTACACTTCTCATTCTTTTCTTTTACTCTCACATTAAGATTGAAAATTTATTGTTTTTATTAAATTTTAAACCAAGCTTTGTATTTGTAACAGTAACAGAAAGCAAAATTACCCTTTTTACACAAAAGTATATATTTGTGTAACCTAAACATGTTTGTAACGAATAGTTAATATCTTGTTTGCAGGCTCACCTTGTGAACATGGAGGAGTATGTGTTAACACTCCGGGTTCCTTCACCTGCAACTGTACTAAGGGATTTACTGGTCCAAGATGTGAAATTAACATCAATGAATGTGATTCTAACCCGTGTCAGAATGATGGCACATGTTTAGATGAAAGGGGCGGGTTTCGCTGTGTTTGTATGCCGGGTAAGTATAAGATGATATAATAGTAGAGGTAGGTGAATACGTAGAAGGAGGCAAGTAATTAACTGTAAAGTCAAAAATTATGGCTCTGTTGCATTTTTATACAGTGTAAAAATATGGATTGTAGCATCAGAATAACCATTAGGGTACAGTGAAGGTCCTCTGACTTTCTGCAATCAGTTTCATTACATGCAAATTGAGAATTCCCCCTGACTGCACAAGAGACTCTTAATCGTTCATGATGGATACCTTCAGAACTATTATAGGTTTTACACTTTGTCACAACATCTTCCTATGTTGAAGTACAGCAAGAGATTAATGAAATATATATTATTGTTACTAAGGTAGTTAGTGTTACACTGTAAACTCTTTTTAACTGTACCAGAATAATTGTAATTGTATGGCAGTGGTCCTGATGTACCCAGAAAATGGTGTTTACTTAATGTTAGAAAGGATTGTTTAGTAAATTTTAGATAAGATGTTTCAGTGAAGTTGATTGGAGTGTTGTAATAAATGTAAAATGGCATTTTAGCTAATGTTAGGCTTTAAATTGTGTGACTTGTTTTTAGATAGGATGTAACAAACAGTAATATGATCATAACTCGTTAGGCTTCAAATTGTGTAACATTGTCTTTAGATAGAACATTAGAGTATTCTGGTCAATACAAAAACAAGGTTTGTCTCAGAATAAGCAAGTAATATTAATTTTGGTTCAAAGAAAACTGCCTACATAGATCAGAACAAAAGATCAATGCAGTAATGAGTATAGATAACTAAATATACTGTTCTTACTTATAAAGAATATAATGCATTATTTTATCAGTCAGTACTCTTCCTGTTAATGATATTAATAAGATTCAGCCAGTTTAGGAGATTTGGGTTAGTTCTAAATGCATATACTAAGCTAATAATGCAAAATAATCTTTACTAAATCTTATAATAATAATAAATTTAGAATATTAAAAATAGTTATATTAAACATTCTAACCCATTGTATTAATGAAAATAGTGTTAAAGGAAGAATAAAGTATACCTCACTTACGGAACACAAACATTAGTGATTTGCTTCATGTACTGTCTTACATTTCAAGTTTCCTCTGTTTTAGATTCATCTTTTTGTGTAAAAGATTTTCATTTGTTGTAGTGCACAAGGTGTGGTTTATGAAAGAAACTGTAGTGATAGGATCAACAGTTTAAATTGTTTTTCTTTTATTTCACAGGATACACTGGAAATCAATGCGAGTTGGACATTGATGAATGTACACCCAACCCTTGTCTTAATGGAGGAATCTGTAGTGACAGAATCAACAGTTTTAGGTGCCTCTGTCCAATAGGTTTTTCTGGAAGGAAGTGTGAATTGAATGATGATGATTGCCTTAGTCAGCCTTGTCGAAATGGTGCTACTTGTAGAGATGGCATTGCAAGTTTTATTTGTGATTGTCTACCAGGTAAGGAAGTCTTGTATCTTTATTAGACTATTGCAAGAGAATTCAATACAGAAAGACTATCAGTCTATAGTTGTTAAGTCATCCAGTTGTTTGGTTTTAATAAAGTACAGTCTGTGTCTTTATTACACTTCTGTGAGAAAATTAAGTAGATAAAGATAATAATTCAGTAGTTGTTAAGTTATTCAGTTGTTTGGTTACAGGTTTCACGGGACCAAGTTGTGACACAAACATCAACGACTGTCACTCTTCTCCATGCCATCATGGAGAATGTGTGGATGGGATCAACAGTTACAGGTGTAACTGTAATCCTGGCTATACAGGTTTCCTCTGTCAGACCCAGATCAACGAGTGTCTGAGTAACCCCTGTCAGCATGATGGTTTGTGTGAGGACCTTATCAATGGTTACCAGTGTCGTTGTCGACCTGGTACGTTTGGACCAAACTGTGAACATGACATCAATGAATGCTTTTCCAATCCTTGTCGAAATGGTGCTACCTGTGAAGACAGAATTAACTCTTACACATGCAAGTGTGCTTCTGGTTTTACAGGTAAAAACATTTTTTTTGTTAGGTTTAATTTTTGTCAAACAATTTCTTGCACTTCTACTGTTTTATGTTTGTAAAGAATAGCTTTTTATCTTTGAAGTTAATTAATAAGAAACTAAAAACCAGGATTAGGCATAATTTTATCATATTGTAAGCTATCCATGAAATTTTAGACAGGAATTGTAATTCCAGATCCATGAACCAGGGGCAGATTCAAGGAATCTGGTGTCCCCCACACCCCCATTTTTTTCTAAGCAATAATTTTCTTCTGATTAAGAGTGAATGATTCTAGCTACAGTAATCAAGTGACACTTAACAAATCCACTTTTATTTTAACTAACTTTACCTACTAAGCTCTTTTATTCATGTTACCATGATTTTAGAAACCATAACAAGTACATATGACATCAGAACAATTCTGATATTTTGGTTTATTTAGTGTAAATTTTTACAAATACTAAAGATATCAGAAAAGTTTATGAATTAGTGTTTTTGTATGCAAAATGTTTGAGATAAGGGTTTGTTTATGGTGAATAACTTATTTAAAATTTCCAACCCCAAATTTATATCTATTATTAAATAACCAATAGAAAAACAATAAATTACTACAAGCTTTACTTCTAAAAGAGAGATGATGGATATTTCAAATAATTAGGCTGAGCAACTGCTCTTTGGGAAATTGCTTAGCACAATATAGTCAGTTACTGAATGATAATTAATCTGTTACAGGTGTCCACTGTGAAACAAACATTGATGAATGTGCAAGCAGTCCTTGTGCAAATGGTGGAAAATGTATTGACCTTGCAAATGGCTTTAAATGTGACTGTCCCAGGGGATATTTTGATGCACGCTGTCTTTCGGATGTGAATGAGTGTGCAAGCAATCCATGTTTAAATGGTGGCACATGTGAAGATGAAGTTAACAAATACATCTGCCACTGCAAGCAAGGTATGACGTTTATGATGCTTTTGGTCATTAGAATAATCCTGGGAATATATTTTGATATGTAAATATTGATTTTCTGTAAAGGCAAGTGATGAAATGTACTTGGTATAATACAAACTGTACAAATTGAATTAGGTTATTTCTGACTGACATATACTATGGTTTCATTCACTTTTCATTTGTTTAGTGTTCTCTGTGAATGTTTTTGAGTATATCCAAATTTTTAGAATTAAAAAAAAATCACTGGAAATGACTATATTAATATTGGCTCCACCATAGTAGCCATTTCTTTATGGCATTCTTTTTTTTCACTGTGAAATTTTTCTTAGTTTCCAAAATGTTATCATTGTTGCTTGTTTAGATTTGGAGTATAATAGTGGTGGTGACAAAACCTGTAATTAGTTTGTATTACTTTCAACTGTGATTTTATGACATTTCAGGATATGGAGGTCATCGGTGTGAGCAGGACATAGATGAATGTCAGTCCAACCCTTGTCAACATGGTGGGAGTTGTCACGATGCCCTTGCTAGCTACTCTTGTACCTGCCTACTAGGTTATAGTGGACAGAACTGTGAAATCAATATTGATGACTGTGCCAGCAGTCCTTGTCTGAATGGTGGGTCCTGTATTGATTTGGTAAATGCCTACGAGTGTGTGTGTGAGGTCCCTTACAGTGGTCACAAGTGTGAAGAGGAATTGGATCCATGCAACCCAAACAAATGTAAAAATGGAGCAATGTGCACTCCTTCCTCAAACTACTTGGATTTCGCTTGCACTTGTGAACTTGGCTACACAGGTTAGTAAAGACCTTCTGACAGCAAACGTTGAATACTTTTATTAAATCTTGAAGATTTCTATTTCATTATAACTTGCTTATCTTATACAGGTAGATTTTGTGATGAAGACATCAACGAGTGTACCATTTCTTCCCCTTGTCGCAATGGAGCTACATGCGTCAACACCAACGGTTCTTACACCTGCACATGTGCTAAAGGATATGAAGGAAGAGAGTGCCTGATTAACACAGATGATTGTGCATCTTGTAAGATCAGTATTTCTATCAAGTCAATGAAACTGTTTTGTGAGGTAGAAATGCAAAAAATTATGAAGTAAAATCATTTTTCTTATTATTACAGTCCATATAAATGATTATTTATTATACTGTATAAAGTTAGTGAAGGATTACGATAATTTGTTTTTACATATTTTGCAGTGTAATACCTACACTTTATTACCTTTTTCTCTGGTAAATATAATTAAAGAGTAGACCCACTTTAAAAAATATGATAGTATTGTATGCATAAGTTGGTGTTTGTAAAAAATCACAAGACACTTGTTGCGTGAAGAAACTTGCCATTCCACATAGAATCTGTGTGTGTTGTAAAAGTATTGAATTATCACTGTACCTAAATTTAAGCAGTTGTGGATAATTTTTTGCTTCTTTCAGTTCCATGCCAAAATGGAGGAACCTGTCTAGATGGTATTGGAGAATATACATGTCTCTGTATCGATGGCTTTGGGGGAAAAGTTTGTGAAACTGATATTGATGAATGTGCCAGCAACCCTTGTGAAAATGGAGCCACCTGTAATGATTACGTCAACAGTTACACTTGTACTTGTGCACTTGGGTTTAGTGGAACAAATTGTCAGATTAATGATCAGGATTGTACAACAAGGTAAGAAATTTCTTTTGGAAATATCTTTAGGTGATGTAAACCCATGGATGTGACATGTCTCTAGCTAATCTAATATTTCATCAGGGTATACCAGTGGTATTGATTTGTCTGTAGATGATGTACTGTATTACATCAGGGTATACCCGTAGAAGTAATTTGTTTCTACAGAATAATTGTCATTCAGATGTTTCTCATATCTTCTGTAACAACAGACACTTAAAGATAATTTACTGGAGGATGTGAAGGTGTTAACTGTTATTTGTGTTAATTGATAGTTGATTAGGGTATTAGTAGTTTTTACTGATAGATGTGAAGGTGGTAGTAGCTAGTTGTTTTATTAGTAATTGTGAAGATGTTAGTAGCTAGTTTTACTGGTAGTTTTGGGGAGGGAAGTTTGTAGCTAGTTGTTTCATTGGTAATTGTGAAGGTGTTAATAGCTAGTTTTGCTTGTTGTTTTGGGAAGAGAAATTAGTAGCTGTTTGTTTTACTGGTAATTATTGGGGTGTTAATAGCTAGTTTTGCTTGTTGTTTTGGGAGAATGGGGTTAGTAGCTAGTTGTTTTACTGGTAAGTGTGAAGATGTTAATAGCTAGTTTTTACTGGTAATTGTGAAGGTGTTAATAGCTAGTTTTACTGGTAATTGTTTGGGTGTTAATAGTTAGTTTTGCTTGTTGTTTTGGGAAGAAAAGTTAGTAGCTGCTTGTTTCACTGGTAATTACT
>NW_013667048.1:33913-41297 GCF_000517525.1 Limulus polyphemus
GGTGTTAATAGCTAGTTTTACTGGTAGTTTGGGAGAATGGGGTTAGTAGCTAGTTGTTTTACTGGTTTTTAGGCATTAAAGGTAGAGGAAGAGTGTTCAAATGACATCATAGCTAGAGATTGATATTACACTAAAATTTAACAGTTAATGTATAAGTAAAGAAGAGTAATTAATATACAAAAATGGTATTTACTTTTTTCATTGTAGTTCCTGTATGAATGGAGGAACTTGTATAGATGGAATCAATGCCTACACTTGTCATTGTAGTAATGGATATACAGGATCAAATTGCCAGTTCCACATTAACGAATGTGATTCTAGTCCCTGTAAGAATGGAGCAACCTGTGTCGACCACGTGGGATATTATACATGCCACTGTCCTTTTGGTTACACTGGGCTTCAGTGTGAGGTAAAAAACACCACTTTTCTTCTGAGATACTAATTAAGGTGGATTATGACTAGGTTTTTCAAAACTGATGTTGGAGATAAGTGGGTTTTAAGAATTTCATTGAGAGGCAAATTAAAGTTTTTACAGATAATGAATTGAACTGCTAAATATCCTAACCTGAATAAATTTTAACAATTATGTCAATTTCATTGGAATGATAAAATAGAGCATATATGTTTTCCTGAATAACTTTTATGTGTGTTTTATTCTTTTTCAGTACAAAATGATATGCAAGATAAAAGAAGGGTTGAGTAACTGATAAAAACTGTCTTTCTTTCAATTTAAACTTTACTTACTCCAAATCAAATTGTAACTTAATGTAATGTGTGCATATTAGTTGAGTAGTGGATATTATTAAAGGATAACTTGATATATATTTGTATTATTTCAATCCATAACTAGTTTTTAAAATTAATCCAATGTGTAGTGTTTTATAGAGGAGCTAATCTTCTATAAAGAGTTAGTTATTGTTCAAAGTTTGACACTAGAGGTCATTGTATACAGGGAATGATCGACTGGTGCAGCACTAAGCCTTGTATGAATGGAGCTATGTGTAAGCAGAATAAAAACATGTATCAGTGTGTTTGCCGGCCTGGATGGACAGGAGCGCTTTGTGACGTGTCGATGGTGTCTTGTTCCGATGCTGCTCTGCAGAAAGGTATACTACTTCTTGTTTTACTGAAGGAAGAACTTTATGATATCAACATAGATATTGTTTGTTGTTGTTTTTTGAAATTTTCATGTCAAATTTTGTGTAAACTATAAATGTTTTTGTTGATTTTTATTTTATTTTCAAAGAAAGTTTTTGAATAAAGGGGACTGCTGAAAGGAGTCATGGTCTCTTATAGGTAGGGTATTATCATGGTTATAATATTTATGGGCAAAGCTTTTAAACGTGTTTATTACAAAAACAGTTCCATAGTGTGAACCAAGAAGTTAGATATAATATGTATTCAACTTTTTAATGGGCTTGCTTTATATTTCCTGTAAAGATTTTTAGCTGTACTGTGACAGTGAAGAGAAGAATAGTTGGATTTGGACTTCTGTTGCATAAAACTGTGTGTTTAGAGCATTAATTGTGTTATGGTGATATAGTTAGTACTTTGTAATAGCTGTAGAATTTGTTTACTTGCTTTTTGGGATAATATGCTGGAGCTAGATTGTTTATAAAAACCTCTTGTTCTGGTAGTACTACGTAAAGCAAAAAAGGTCAAGAGATGTTGAAATAATTAAAAGTATTTTTTCTATATTCTTCATTGATTGAAGTTCATGTTATTGTTTTTTACACTTCATAATTATGAGAATGTAAAGAAAGAACAGAACATGAACTTTGATCTTTTAATGACATGATGTCATATCAAGTTGATTTAAAACAGGCCAAAAGCAAGAGATGTTGAATTTAAGTTGTTTTTTTTACTTATTCTTTACAAATGAGTGATGGCAAATCCCTTGAGATCCCCCCCCCTCTTCAGTTAGAGCAATTAAGTCAAAAGATAAGGATTATAAAATCAGTTGGAAAGTTGTTTTATTATTCACCACTTAAAGAAAAATATATTTTCTTTAGGTATTGAGGTGAAGGATTTGTGTAAAAACAATGGCAAATGTGAAAACATTGGAAACAGCCATCGTTGCGGCTGTCGTAAAGGATATGAAGGGAGTTACTGTCAACATGAAATCGATGAATGTGCTTCTCAACCATGCCAGAATGGTGCCACTTGCCATGACATGATTGGACAATACAGATGTGACTGTCTTCCTGGTTTCCAAGGTAAGAGCTTTTAAATGTCATATGAAGGTCAAGAGAGTGAATTCTGTGTGTTTTTTTTATACATTTTGCAAAGCATGGATGTTAAACTCTCAAATAATTTCAAAGCTTAAATTCTTGGGTTTTGTAGCTGAAAACACTTGAGATTGTTTTATTAAAGAAGTTTTTGAGTTCAAGTGATTATAGTAGTTGATTTCTCTCTATCTTTCATGTGTTGTTGTTGTTCTGTAATCTTTTACTTGTAAGCATTCAGTTTGTATTGACAGATAGTGCTTTTCTTAAAACACAAGTTTGCTTTCTTTGACTTGAATGTCCTTTATTAATAAGTAGTAACTTTTTTTTTTATTAAATTCAGGTTCTACAATACAAATGGCTTATTCATGTGTATCTTATTTGCAGGCTTGAACTGTGAATTCAATGTAGATGATTGTGATCCTAATCCTTGTCGGAATGGAGGGACCTGCCATGACCTCGTCAATAAATTTGTGTGCTCTTGCCCCCATGGTACCATGGGTATCCTGTGTGAGATTGATGTAAATGAGTGCTTTGAGGGAGCTTGTCACCATGGAGGATCTTGTGTTGATAAAGTTGGAGGCTATGAATGTCGGTGTCCACCAGGATTCGTTGGACCTAGGTACAAGCTTTGTTTCTATAATACAGGAAGTAGAACAACCCTCTCTCTTGTGATTTCAAATTCAAGAGAACTTTAAATGTCTCTCAACTGTAAACATGTCATACTTTCTAGCTGTAACATTTTCATTTCTGTCACTAGGCTGATATCATTGTTTTTTTAATGAGATGAATCATTTAAATAATTTGTTATAAATATTTGAACAAATAACAGTTAAATTTTCCTACTTTCACTTTAGTTTTAATGCTCTAGTTCTGCAAGCTCTTTGCCTCATTTGACTAAATGATGAATTATATTCTCATAGTAGACTTTTTTTAAACTCAAAGGTCAGGATGTAGTTATACTTTTAATTTTAGTAAATCTAGGGATAACAGTAAAATGTTCATTGGTTTTACTTAGAAAATTTTCACATTTTTATAATGAATTTGAAGATGAACAATTTAGTTTGCTTTGTTGTATGTACATTGAAAAATGAAAGTTCTATTTGATTTCAAAACTTTGATAATTATAGGTTACAGAAGAAACAACTATGTTACAAAACTTGGTGTAGTATTTAAAGGCAGGATACACAGTAATCAAAATACATTCCAAGGGCTAGCTAAACATATTCAAAGTATGTACCAAAGACCAGCTACATAGAACTCAGTATACATTTTAAGGCTAGCTATGATGTTTTAAAATTTATTCTGAGATAGTTGTAGTTGTAAATGTCAGCTCAAAAGTAACTTTATTTTTTATGTCATAATACTTAATAGTTGATTAAACATATGATTTCCAGGTGTGAAGGTGATGTGAATGAATGCCTCTCAAACCCCTGCAGTAATCCTGGTGCTCAGGATTGTGTGCAGTTAATCAATGACTATCGTTGTGAGTGCAAGCCTGGTTTTATGGGTCAACACTGTGAGACCAAAGTGGACTTTTGCTCATCTAATCCATGCTTAAATGGAGGGATGTGTAGTAGTGGTGACAAGGGACCTGTTTGTATTTGTCCTATTGTGAGTATTATAGTCGAAATAAGTTTGTTTGTTTTTTAATCCTAATGTGATCATCCAAATGCTTTTGAGTGAAGTTTGAAAAATATTTTCTGGAATGCTAGCTGTTTATAAAAAGACTAAACTGTTCAGTATTAAATAAAAACAAAAATCTGACTGTTTCATAGTTTAAGGTCTTGCTTTTTCTTTACCACATAAAATGTTTTTTAAGTTCCAGAAATAATACCATCATTCTACTTTATGTCAAAAATTATGTGAAAGCATAAACATGATCTCATAAAATAACCCTCCAATATTTCGAGAACAAAATAACTTAGAGATAATTGAAGCATAAAAAAAACTGCAGAAAATTTAACTATAAAGTAACCTGCAAATATAATTCAAGTGTAAAAAATCTGCAGATATAATTCAAATATAAAAAATCTGCAGATATAATTCAAGTGTAAAAAATCTGCAGATATAATTCAAGTGTAAAACATCTGCAGATATAATTCAAATATAAAAAATCTGCAGATATAATTCAAGTGTAAAACATCTGCAGATATATTTCAAGTATGAAAAAAACCTGAAGATAATTCATGTGTAAGAACCTGCAGATATGATTCAAGTGTAAAATAACTATTGAGTAATTTAGATGTAAATGAAACAAATACTAGAATAATGATTAAACATATTACTATAATAGATAGGCCTTAAGTTTGAAGACAGTAATTTATTTTGAAAATTTGTTTGTGGTCCTGGATTGTTTAAAGTTATTAATTTTTTAATTGTAGAGTTTTAAGCAACATCTATATCTTCTTAATATTAGGAATTTTGGGGAGATAACTGCAGCAATACTAACACCACATGTGCCAGCAATCCTTGTAAGAATGGAGGACAGTGCCGACCCCATCGTGGTGGATACACCTGTATTTGTCCACAGGGAACCAGTGGCAAACACTGTGATGTTGACATCTATGATGAGTGTTTGTCCTCACCGTGCTTTAATGAAGGAGAGTGTATTGACAGTATTGGTAGGTTGTGGTTCAGAAATGGTTGATACTTTACAATGTCTATAGTTAATCAGTATTGCAGATTACTCTTAGACTGTAGCTAAAGTATGATTATGTAGCAGCACCACAACTTGTTCTATAAAATACATTAAACAAATATACTGAATAGTTCAAGAAAATGTGCCCAGCTGTGTGTGTGTGTGTGTTGTTTGAACAAGGAAATCTTTTGTTAATAACCCAATAACTCTTGGTCATATTTTAACATTGGATGATATTGAACGTAAGATAATTCTATATACATTTTAAGCCCAGAGCTTGTACTGCATCAAAGTGTGTTATAACATTTGTTTCTGAGAGTCAGAAAAAAAAGTAATAAATGTATATAAAAATTCCATTATTAAAACTTGTGATTTAGTCGTAACCTATTGAGATTATAGCTGAAAAAAGAATATATTCCCAAATCCACACATAAGTACAAATATGTGGATGTTTCATTTTTGACAGAAGTCTGTGTGCCAGACTTAATTGCTACCGTCTATAGAAGTTTGTTTGTTGTGATATAGTTTATGAATTTTGTGGTTTGTTTGTTATTTTATATCAGCATTATTTGCAACTCTCTGTAGGGTTCTGTGTGTTATGATGATGTCTATGAACTCTGTGATCCATTTTATAAACAAACATTAAGATGGCTTTAAAAGCCATCTTCACACAGAGATAAAGCTTTCAAGATCTAATATTTATCAAAGCACATACAAATTTTAACAGTCAACTGTCCTTTGTTAGATAAACCTGTACAACTTTTGACAGTAAACATTCCTTTTTTCAAGAAAAGTTATACAATCTTTAACAGTAAACATTTCTTTGTCAGCTAAATGTATACAACCTTTAACAGTAAACATTTCTTTGTCAGCTAAATTTGTACAACTTTTAACAGTAAACATTTCATTGTCATGTAAATTTGTACAACTTTTAACAGTAGACATTTCTTTGTGAGGTAAATTTGTATAACTTTTAACAGTAAACAGTCCTTTATCAGCTAAATGTGTACAACTTTTAACAGAAAACGTTCCTTTGTCAGGTAAATTTGAATGTGAATGTCCTACAAACTGGAACGGACTTCGATGTGAAAGTTTTGATCCCAGCTTCCGTGGTGGAATTGGAAGAGTGGTGACTTCTGGAACCTTCCAGAAGTCTCTAGAGGAAGAGAAAAAACTCTGTACCTTTAATAAGTGCAGGTCTAAAGCTGGAGACCACCGTTGTGATGAGGAATGTAATAGTTTGGCATGTAATTTTGATGGAGGAGACTGTTCTTTAGGTAAGATTTTGAGATATTGCAATAAGAAATAATAGACTCCCATATAGTTCTGTTGAAATGAATTTCAAAAAGTAATTTTTAAATATTTATTACAAGATTTATAGTCATAATGGTTCAGGAAGTCTATCAGAGATACTATTTATAGTAGTAACAGCTTTCAAACTAACTTTGTTTGTTTACTGTCTTTTTCTCATGTAAAGAACCAGTAATAGACAAAAATCTTTCAAAATTGCAAACCAAATCAAACAATAATAAGAAGAAAAGTAAATTTTTGACCTTAACCATCCTTTGAAGTTTAGTAATTGTGTATTTTTGTGTACCAGGAAACAAAGTTCGTTTGCAACATAAGTTTACACGTTGATGAGATGTAATTAAAAATCTTAATAATAAGGTTAATAAAAAAACATGGAGTCATTCAGAGAGGAAGATTTCTTTTGTAGGACTCAATCCTTGGGAGAATTGTACTGCAGCCATCAACTGTTGGGATGTGTTTCGTAATGAGGAGTGTAACATAGAATGTAATAATATTGAATGTCTGTTTGATGGATTTGACTGCACCAAAAAACTTTCACCATGCAAGTAAGTGGATTTTCACCAAGTACTAATGGTTTCAAGTATCAATTATATAAGTGTAAGTATTTAGCTTACAGAAAATGTTACAGAAATTGGTGTTTTAAGACCATGAATAATTTCCTATAATGTAAATTTGGTGGTGACGGCAAAAGATTTATGTGGAGAAAACAAGGAGCAGGTAAGTCTTCAATGGAATGAACATTATTTGTTTGTTATTCTCTCTTAAATTATGTTATTCACGATAAAATTATATTTGATTCAAATAATAAGAAATTCTCTTCAGATTCAGTTGTAAGTTTAGATTAATCCAGTTTTGAACACTTCCAGTGAAATGTATGACAGCTACTGCCAGATGAATTATGCTAATGCAAGGTGTGACCACGGGTGTAATAATGAGGAATGTAACTGGGATGGTCTAGATTGTGAGGAAGACCTCCCACGGTTAGCAAATGGTCAACTGGTTTTAACTCTTTTGATTGATCCAATGGTAAGTAGGTAAACCTAATTTTTACATTTTTGTCTTATTAAAATGTTATATCAGTGTAAAAAATTGTTATGATGTTTTTTATGTGGTTTAACCGTTATGGGTCGTATATGTGTTATACTTTCCGAGATTGTCATCTTTATACCTGTTTCTTGCACATACTTATTTTATAGCTTTAGTATGC
>NW_013667048.1:41307-42744 GCF_000517525.1 Limulus polyphemus
TATCGATGTACTGCTGTCTATGATGATGATGATGATGATGAAGTATTTATATGCTTTTATGTGTAAAATTTTTATTGTTGAAAAAGTATTAAAATTTATCTTTATTTTAAAGTGTGTGAAAATGGAATAAAAGGTTTTTAGGTTGCATATGGTTATAAACATACTTTATCTTAGTAAAATCGTGAATTGCAATTATTTCTCCATTTTGCACTTTCAGAAATTAAACAAATTATGATAATCCTAGAGCCTGTTTAAGTTATACAAGTTGTGTTAGTTGTTACTTGTGTTTTGATAAGAAGTATTGAAGCTAATAAACTGTTTTAGCAACAATTACAGTCTAAGCTTAACATATCTAAGACATACTTCGGATTAACAGATTTTTCTTTGGGAGTTCTTATTCTGTAAGAAATGTCGATGTCTAATTAGGATGCACTTATTGTTGACCATGTTAATCGCTATCTGTATCATGATAAACAGTAACAAAACTAATAAACTATTTTAAAATGTAGGCTTGATTCATAAAATGCATTTGTTTTTAATTGTGAATGCAATGTAGCTTTTTTTTGTAGCATGTACTATCAGAATGTTTTTCATAAGTTTTCTAATAGAATTGTTGGAGCAAGTTAGGCTTTGAAATTTACATATAAGCATGACTTTTTAACTCCAGTGTACTCTACATAGCTCTTGATCAATGGCAGGTTGACACTAATAGTTCCTTGTAATGTATCTACAAGACATAACTTCTTGACAAATCCATGTATTAATCTACCAACAGGATTTTGAGACTACTAAAATATCTTTCCTGAGGGAAATTGGTCGTGCATTGCATACTAATGTGAAGTTTAAATTGGATAAAAAGGGAAATGAGATGATTTATCCAAGGAGGACAAAACATACAGATGCTATCTCTCCAAATCGTGGACGAACTGGGTAGGTGTCAAAGTATTTCAGTATAATCTCAAAGACAGTCTCAATCCTAGTAGAAAATTACTAAGGTTTTATTTTTTTGTTACTTATGCTACATTAGTTACAAAATAAAAAAGGGTTGAACTTGCTATACTGCTTCTATAAGCTTAGTTTAAGGATTATATTTAATTTGGGTTTTATGATAAAAGTTTAATGCAGTTTTTTTACATGATTACAAAAGACTTTACCATCAGTGTTGCAGGTCTCAATGTTTTACAGGTATCGAAAATGAGACCGGTTAAATTTAAAAGCTTTACCAGTATTTAGACCTACCCAGGATTTTTAAGTGCTAAATATCAATTACATAGAAGTTCATACAGGTGCGGTATAGCATCAAAGATGTTTTACCAGTAAAATCCCCTGGTAATTGGTGCTACACCTTTGTAATGATGTTTATAGTGCATGATTTACTAGTAAAACCACCAGGTAGTTGGTACTACACCTTTGTAATGATGTTTATAGTGCATGATT
>NW_013667048.1:43665-53186 GCF_000517525.1 Limulus polyphemus
TATCTTTGTAATGATGTATATAGTGGATGTTTTACGAGTAAAACCACCCAGTAGTTGGTACTATATCTTTGTAATGATGTATATAGTGCATAGTACTACACCTTTGTAATGATGTTTATAGTGCATGTTTTACGAGTAAAACCACCCGGTAGTTGGTACTACACCTTTGTAATGATGTTTATAGTGCATGTTTTACTAGTAAAACCCCCTGGTAGTTGGTACTACACTTTTGTAATGATGTTTATAGTGCATGATTTATGAGTAAAACCCCCTGGTTGTTGGTACTATATCTTTGTAATGATGTATATAGTGCATGTTTTACGAGTAAAACCACCTGGTAGTTGGTACTACACCTTTGTAATGATGTTTATAGTGCATGTTTTACGAGTAAAACCACCTGGTAGTTGGTACTACACCTTTGTAATGATGTTTATAGTGTCTCCCCTATTTTTGCTTATGTCACCAACTACCATATTACCTGTACCTCAATCTGCAGTTATAACATGTGCTTATCAAAAATAATTGCTACTATATATTGCATTACACATAGGCTTACTACAAGTTTGTATGAACTTCATCTGGTGCACATATTTATGTTAAATCTTAGCAATTATCCCTGATATTCAACACATTTAGTACCATATTTGCCCGAACATAATGAGTACCTTTTTTTTTCCTCCAAATACCTCCCAAAAAATTTACTGCACATTATGTTTATTCTTGTTTGGTACTTTACTAGAGCTACCACCAAAAATCATTAAAGCATCATTAAAGGTTTCAAAAAATGTTGGATATTCGATGCAATGGATGACATGCTGTGGGAATCAGAAGAGGATGAAGCAAAGGTTCAAGAAAGCAAATCCGACAAATCCAGTGGTAGTGACATTTCTAGCGATGATAAAGATTTATGTGAAGATGAATGATTAGCTTAGTGTATTATCACATATAAACTTTTTAATAAATTTTGTGAAATTGACACTTAAAAAAACTTTCAATGAAAGATTTACACAAATGTTTAATACATCAATAGTTGTTTACTGTATTTAGAAATTATTCAATACATTTTGTTTAACTGATATGTAAAAAACACAAATTTTGCTCAATTTAACCTTTCAAAATTGGGTGTGCATTATATTCAGGCAAATATGGTAGATCTGCTGTGATCCTGTTCAGCTTCAAAGATCATAAAGAATTCACTGATACCATAAACTCTTGAAAAACAACAATAGTTTTTCTATCTCTTCTGTTTTATTTGCTGACCTTCTTTATTTCTTTAATTCATTCATTTTTTTTTTTGTGTTCATAGGAGGAGATGTTAAAACATAGACTGTGGGGTTAAAATGTAAAAGATTTGAGGTTAAGATGTTAATAAAGTTTGTTTGAAATGTTATTTTTATTCTTCTTGTTTTATTTTTCATTGTGTGATTTATTACAAGGTCTCGTCTTGATCTTTACCCCTAAGGTCTTGGACACAGGTCTCAACTACAATACCTTTTATC
Organism: Limulus polyphemus; assembly: GCF_000517525.1. Lineage (NCBI taxonomy): Eukaryota > Metazoa > Arthropoda > Merostomata > Xiphosura > Limulidae > Limulus > Limulus polyphemus. The sequence goes on from NW_013667048.1 coordinate 45,165, forward strand.
ACTATCCTATACAACCGAATCTTGAACATGCCTTTTTAATACTGCTTTAATTTCTATTGTACTGTTTCTCATATAATAAATTTTGCTGTGCAACTGATAAATTCTTGTTAAATAGAGATTGCTTGAGGAGAGCTCTGAAACTATTTTTTTGGCATTTTCTCACAACAGGATTGATGTTCATCTGGAAATTGATAACAGACAGTGTCTCAAGTCAGTGTACAGTGAATGTTTCCAGTCAGCAGCCGAGGTAAAATTCACATCAGTTTTTAGTAAAATGCTTTTTGTATGTAGTGTGAATGTTTTCAGTCATTAGTAGAAGTAGGACTTGGTTTATTATGAATATATTTTGTAGACAGCATAAGGAAAGTGTACAGTGATAATTGTTTAGCTGGCAGTAGAAGTAAGAACTGTTAGACTGCTAGAAAATCAAAGTTCTGAATAACATTTTCTCATAAATCAGAGTGGACACAAACCTTAAAGTCAGGGAAAATTTACAAAATTATTCTAAAACCTGTAAAAGTCAAAATTTTGTTTTTCCCCTTTTTTTAAATCTCAGAATCTGCACATAAGTTAATAAAATATTTTAACATAATCTTGTTCATTCATTCTGCTAGTTTATGTGGCGATAATTCTCTAATTCTTTGTAGTTTATGATCAGTTGGCTCAGATATTCCTTTATAAATAAAAATGCAACATTTTACTGTATATCATCAAGCTTGTTTGAAACTAGTTTTCTATAGTACATTAGTCTGAAGTAATTATGATCTGAAGTTTTTATAACCAGATTACAGGCTAAAGTGGTGTTGATTTGGTTGAATTGTATTAACATGAAAATTGGGAACATTTGTGTTTTAATGATAAATAAGGTGATTTAATTGTTGATAAATTTTGAAACTTCACAGGCTGCTCGGTTTCTTGCTGCATCCCGTTCTCGACATTCCCTGGATACAGCTTTTCACATTGAAAAGATCCAAAGCACAGATGAATTGGAAGAACTCCATGGTCCTGAAGTCACTTACCCAAATATGGTGTACATTGTGATTGGAGTGATAGTGATAATCTTGCTAGGATTACTTCTTGGGGTGTTAGTTACCACTCAGAGGAAGCGTGCACGGGGTGTTACCTGGTTTCCAGAAGGATTTTTCAGAAACAATAGTGTCCAGAAGCAACAGGCACGACGTCGAGGCCCAGATGGACAAGAAATGAGGTATGGCAGGCATATTTGAGATCGACATGGAATATAAGATCATAACTTAACTAAGTTATTGTTAGTGATACATACATGTATATAATGTATACATGGATACTATATATATACATAGTATTTGTTTATAAAAAGGTACATCTATCATAGTAATGTAGAGGTGCATCAAAATTAATATACGGCATAACTTGCAAGTAAAACATGTTTTTGGAAAGCTGTTAAGGTTATATTCTTGTAATTTTAGAAACATCCACAAACAAATGTCTGCTCAAAGAATGGATGCCAATGATAACAGTGGCATACCTTCCGACATTGGTGGGTGGAGTGATGATGACATGGGTGATCATCCTCCTGTAAAGAGAACCAAAAGTGATCATTCACCAGATCCTAGTTTTGGAGACACTCACACTGTAATGACAACAACCGATTACGACGATAATGACCCCCGACCTTGGACTCAGCAGCATCTTGATGCGGCAGATGTTCGCAATCCTGATATTCTTGCTTTTTCACCTCCACATGGAGACAGTGAACTAGAACCAGGAAATGTTGATGTCAGAGGTCCAGGTGAGTGGTATTTATCAAAAAGGGTTTTTTTTATCAAGTTAAAGAACTTGTGATTTTCAACCAACTACAATTCTAATGAAGATTATTGTACTTCATGATAAATTAAGTTTTGTCATTCATTAATTTTAAAGATATTAATAATTTTATTGTATAGGTATTTCACCTTATGCTTTAACCTTGTAATTTCATGTATGATGATTTTGTATACTTAAACTCTTCTAGGAGGTCTTACACCTCTGATGTTAGCATCTTTTCGAGGAGGTGGTTTGGATACAGGAGAAGATGTAGAGGAAGATGATGGATCTGTCAGCATGATTCAGGACCTTCTCTCACAAGGTGCCAAGATCAACATGATAACAGAACGAACAGGTGAGTTATTAGTTAGATTGAATAATTTGTTTTAATTACCTCCCAAAAATCCTTCTTAAGGAGGGAAACAAAGTTTTACTGGAGCGTTTAACTAATTGGTAATAAATTTGTGTTTATATCACATGATATTTATAATTTTTATAAAATATATTTGGTCACACTTTTATGTATGTATTCTAACTTGCTGCATAGATAATTAAATTTTCATAAATTGATATACATTGTAAAAAAAAGTCGTTTTGGAAAACCTAAATTTAAAATGGAATGACATGGATTACTTAACTAATTCTATCACAAAAACAAAGTAAAAGATAGAGATGGCAAAAGTAATGAATATTTAAAAATAGAATATGCATTGTTAAGAAAATAAAAGAAATATCCATTACTGAATCATTTTCTTTTACAGTTAAACACAACCCTTCTATATCGGTGATTGATACATTGTTTGTTTACAATTAAATACAAAAACCCCATAAACTTGTATAAGTTTATGATTGCTGATTTGAACTGAGTTTTTGGTCCAAAATAATGGGTTATTATAAACGGGTAAAGAATCCAAAGTGAATTTGGTAGCAGAAGATAATTTGAATATATATAATAAGATAGAGACCTTAATGTAAAAAATAACAATAATGTATGTTGGTCATTGAGTTGCTTATTTTCACATTACTTTTTTGATGTGTTGTTTTTTTTCATGATATCTTGACCCACATTTGCAGTACAATGTGTCCAAGTTTCTACTTTAATTGTTAAACTTTTCTTAGGAGAAATATGCTTATGACTTCTCACTCCCTAATTCATGATATGTATTTTGCTTTAAACACCTCTGTTCATTGCAGAGAATATTTGTTACGTCCTTTTTTTTATCAAATATTTTATTGAGATTAATAATTAGGTTTCTGTCAGTTAAAGAACATTTCTGTGTTCAGAATTGCTTTTTTTATTCTTTATAAATAATTTTTCACGTTTTTCATAAATGATTTTCTAATTCTTTTAACTTAAGAATTTTTTCAGGTTTCTGTTATTAAGACTAATTCCATTAATTATGAACATTTGAACTAGGTGAGACATCTCTTCACTTGGCTGCAAGATATGCAAGAGCGGATGCTGCTAAAAGACTGTTAGATGCAGGTGCTGATGCTAACTCTCAGGACAACACTGGTCGAACTCCTTTACATGCATCCATATCTGCTGATGCACAGGGAGTCTTCCAGGTAAGATTTGTGTAAACATTATCCCAAATTTAGCCTCACTGAAAGAAAAATACAAATAATAAAAATTAGGATAATTTTGGGGAAAAAGTAAAGTCTGATTTCCTTCTAAATAAGAGTTTGGTGATAAAAAAACGTTTCCTTTGTTATTTACTGACATTTAACACCATGCTATTTATCTACGATGTCCAATCCAGACTTAGTTTCAATTCAAAAATATCATTATTATTGTCATATAATGTATTTTTAAAACTTGTTTTTCTTTGTAAAAATAATTTTAGGAAAAAACAAGAACTACAGGTTAAGTTTTTTTTCAAACTGATCAGAGTGTGTTGTCATGCAAAAATGCACTTTTTTGGAAGAAAACGACAAGGTATTGTGTCATGTTTTAAGTCCTTTTATCATTCCATTGTCTTATTTTTACTTCTTTTACTGTTCAGATCCTGTTGAGAAACAGAGCCACAAACTTGAATGCTCGAATGCATGATGGATCAACGCCACTAATTCTAGCCTCGAGGCTGGCAATAGAAGGAATGGTGGAAGACTTAATAAATGCCGAAGCTGACATAAATGCTGCTGATGACCTTGGTCAGTTGAAAGGTTTTTTGTAATTCTTATGTCACTGATAACAATCAAAGTATCATAGTAACTACCAGGATTATTATTTCATATCTTACATAAAAAAGCAGTCATTTATACATATTTTAATGGTAATAATAGAGAAAAGTTGGCCTGCACTTAATAGTTTAGATCTGATGCATTTGGCCCAACTTTTACATAGCCTAAAGGCGTTCAAGAAGAGATTTGTATTTGGTGTTTCTTCCCTTCTATGGTTTTAATTGTGGAAGTATTATTTGACATTGTTATATCATGTTACAGATCTGTATCAGACTTGTAAAGTGGGATATCTGGCTGAGAGATAATGTCTTAAATCATTACTGTAAATTTTTGGGTTAAATAATGGCTCTAGTGAGAGGTCATCAGAGTATGTCTTTTTATTCAGATAATTTCAAACATTAATTTATATAAAATACAAAGTAAACATACAATACTTTATCATTTTCTTTAACTGTTATTAATTCATGTTCAGTATAGATGGTTGGATGGAAGGGAATATTGAAAGTAATTAAAAAGTATATATGAATCTTAATCTTGTATCAAAGTTCTTTATACTTTCCACTACTACTACTAAAATTATATTAATGTGCTTCTAACAAACATTTCATACTTCAGGAAAAACAGCACTGCACTGGGCGGCAGCAGTAAACAATGTGGATGCTGTCCGAGTGTTGCTGGCCCACGGAGCAAACAGAGATGTCCAGGATACCAAAGAAGAGACACCTCTCTTCCTAGCAGCCAGAGAAGGAAGTTATGAAGCTGCCAGAGTGCTCTTAGAACACTTTGCTAATCGAGACATCACCGACCACATGGATCGTTTGCCAAGAGATGTAGCTCTGGAGCGTGTGCATCATGATATTGTGAGATTATTGGATGAGTACGTACCCCAGGGTCCTCTGACGTCTCATGTACCTACTAGCTCTACATCTATGGTTCCCCCACCCACGGTCATTGGTTCCACCAGGTCTACTAAAGCTAAGAAAAGGTCAAAAGTCAACAGTATGGTTGGAATGGCCATGCAAAATGGAGATCATTCTTCCCAGAATAGTGAGAGAGAAATAAGAAGAAAAGTGTCCTTGAAGAAGCAAGGAACAGAAGGGCAGCCCAACTTGCACTGTTTGAACACTTTCGATTCGCACCCTTTCAATGGCCTACATCCAGCATTTGATGATGGACAGAGCTTAGCACTGTCTCACCCAAATCTAGCAGGTTTAGACAACTCAGCCACAAAACAACAAACTTCCTACAATGAATGTATAAATCCACAGATATATGAGTCTGTGGGTGGAATGGCTGGTCAGTTGATATATATGAATGATGGAACAGTGCCACATGTGCAGACAGTGCAGGGTGTCACATCTCACCTTCAACGACAGAATTCTATGCCCAGTAGCCTGACCGTATCACAGGTACAGTCAACTCATAACTACACTGGTTCTCCTTCAATCAAGCAACGACCATTACTCCCAACCTCTCCCACCCACATGGCAGCCATGAGGACTGCCCATCAACAGAAAAATGCACATATTCAACCTCAGCAGAGTGCCAACCATATCTATGACTACATCATGACTGACATTCGGCAGGTGTTGGGTTCCAGTGGTCAGAAATCAAACCCACCAGACCCTGCAACTGGCCAGCAACAAGTGCCTTATAGCCACCCATTTCAGTTTCCAACCCCTCCATCTCAACATAGTTATGGTGGCTCAGAGGCCACTCCTCAACATTATCTACATCACCCAGAGACTTACTTAACCCCCTCTCCTGAATCACCCGGTCAGTGGTCAAGCACTTCCCCTCATTCAGCTCAAAGTGACTGGTCTGAAGGCATCTGTAGCCCAGTAAATATGAATATCTTACAGCCTGTGGAACACCAACATCCTCACCACCAAACTCAAAATACACTTTCCACCCCAGAAGCTGTGTTTCTTTAGTGGTAAATCAAGTTTCTGTGAGAAAATTAGTAAATGAAAGAATACTGTATTAACAAATCAATTGTGAGGTGATAAGAATTTATTGTCTTTATGTTGATTTGGTACATGAATACTCATTTTTAAAGAATGTGCATATTTATTTTCATAGTTCATTGATGGAACTGTTCTCTTTGTCAACGTTTAATGATCTTACTATTATGCTTACAAATTTTAATAACCATTTTTAAATGTTATGGTATTGTAAAAATAGTGTTTATATATATATATATATACTGTTAATTTGTTTCTTCATTTTCTTGAGAGCAAAAATTTCCCGGTCTTTTTCTTATTCTTTCAAATTTCATGATAAGCTTTACATTAAAATGTTTTCAATAATAAAATACATTGCGTGAACACAATATTTTAGTCATTATGTCTACAAGATTTTCCAAGTTTGATTTCTTTGCTTCATTGTATTTCAACTGCTTTAATATAGTGTGAATCACCTACTTATTTAGTGTTTGTCACAATTTTTCAGTTGGGACCTTAATGTTAATATCTATCTTATTTTAGACGATCAGTTATTTAACGGATTTTGTGAATAAAAGGTCCATATTCACATAGAGCTGTAAAATGTGTGATCCTACAAAAAATAAAAGTCTTTTCTTTTGAAGTTTAGAATCTTATGTTTTTTCAACACTTGTAATTACCAGTAATACTAGTTTTCTAGGAAAGAATCAAACCTTATGCTTCAAAATGTTTTCATGAACTTTGCGACAGTTTCTAGCAAGTTTTTTCAATGTCATTGTTCTTCCTTTCTGCAAATAAAGTTATTTAATCATGATTTAAGATACTTGTGTGAATTTTCAAAAATATTATCATACCTTTGTTGAAAAAGAGAGCTACGGTGGAAATGAATTATATGACACTGCGAGTGTAAATATAGTTAATCAAATTTAATAAACAGTCATAGTACTAAAAGACAATGACTTTGCTGTATAATATTTTTAATGCTTAAAGAATAAACCTTAACTTTAAACGTTTTTAATGTGTGTTCTTGCATAAAAAAATGTGAGATCTGGTTTTTAATGAAAGGCAAGTTATCGAATAACACGTCTGGGATGCGATACTTTATTTTTTTTAAATAAAACAGTACAGAAGTGTCACGTTGTTGGTGTTTTTGTTATTTATGTGTTGTGAGTTTCTTGGGATATATTTTGTTTTCTTGTAAAAATATTTGCCTAAAAATTTGTATGCTTTTGATACAATTAAAGTATTGTTTGTTTTTTGTAAACATAATATCATTTTTCACTTTTTTTTATATCGGTCACCAAGTTCTCTTGAATTTAAATAAAACTTTTTTACACCTCAGATTTTTACTATCCTTTATTATATTCTTCTGATTGCTCTAAAAAAAAAAAAGATTACTCAGTGTACATTTTTTTATTTAGAAAAAGTTATACATATGAGATCAAAACCAAGATCTTTTCATAGTTATTCACATGATTTTAAACTTTATTAGTTATTGAAATATTTACGATTTTTAATTACATTATTCAAACAAGTTTGGTCAATAATCTTATAAACAGGTCATTTTATGTAAACTTAACATGAAGCCAGTTTGAGTTTTTTGTACATTTCAATAAAAGAAAATGAAATAAAACACTAAGACTTTTACATAATTTTTATCTAGATTTTGATTTTTTCCCAAACCTGCAGATACTGATTAATAAACATACATAGTTTAGGAGATATCTGTGTTACATATAAACACAACATGCATACACTTCTAACAATTACAAATATGTACATATATTTTTTACAATGATGTGTAGGCAGGATAATGGCATACAGTTCTGAGTCTGAGTTATAACAGTAAGATACTTCTACCTGGTTAGGTGCAAGAACTAGTCTTAGGTCAAGGAAAGAAATGTAACAACCTGAACATTACAATGGCATACAGTTCTGAGTTATAAAACTAAGATACTTCTAACTGGTTAAGTGCAAAAAGTAGTCTTAGGTCAAGGAAAGAAATGTGACAACCTGAACATTATAATGGCATACAGTTCTGAGTTATAAAACTAAGATACTTCTAACTGGTTAAATATTAAATACCAGAACTAATATTAACCATATCAGG
>NW_013667048.1:53730-65198 GCF_000517525.1 Limulus polyphemus
CTAAGATACTTCTTACTGGTTAAGTGCAAGAACTATTCTCAGGTCAAGGAAAAAAATGTGACAACCTGAACATTATAATGGCATACAGTTCTGAGTTATAAAACTAAGATACTTCTTACTGGTTAAGTGCAAGAACTAGACTTAGGTCAAGGAAAGAAATGTGACAACCTGAACATTATAATGGCATACAGTTCTGAGTTATAAAACTAAGATACTTCTAACTGGTTAAGTGCAAAAAGTAGTCTTAGGTCAAGGAAAGAAATGTGATAACCTGAACATTATAATGGCATACAGTTCTGAGTTATAAAACTAAGATACTTCTTGCTGGTTAAGTGCAAGAACTAGTCTCAGGTCAAGGAAAAAAATGTGACAACCTGAACATTATAATGGCATACAGTTCTGAGTTATAAAACTAAGATACTTCTAACTGGTTAAATATTAAATACCAGAACTAATATTAACCATATCAGGAGAAAAAATGTGACAAAAGTATTTGGGCGAGATTAAATTAGAACAAAATTACTCTCAGAGCCAGAGTACTTTAATCTCGTTAAAAACCCAGATGAAATCATCTTACTAGACGTTTATAAAGCAGGATTAAATCCGTGACAGTGGTTCTCAAGCTGAGAAAAGGACCAATTACATTGGTCCTGGTTGCTTGGTTATGAACGTGTTACCAAGCAGAAAAAAACAAATTGGTTTTGGTTGTTTGGCCATGATAGTGGTTCCCAAGCAGAAAAAGGTACCAATTAAATTGGTTTTGGTTGTTTGGCCATGACAGTTGGTTTTGTTTGGGAACCACCACAATTTGTATTATTTCGCGGGCCACAATAGGATCTATATACCATGCTGGCACTTTCTTTCTACATACTGAGATCTGCTGGTCTGTGACAAAAACAAATCCTGAATTTAGGGTTACTAAACAATGATCGTTAAGAAGCAGGTAACTGTAGGAATATCGTTAGATACACCTGTGATCCGCGGAACATTTCAAATATGTAGAAGTTAAGGATACAACTTCAAATACCATTTTAGCGAAAACAGTCTTGTCCATGAATATGTACACTCGCGAACATGAAGTTCATATTGGAAACTCAAGATCGGGAGTTTTTTCTATATCCACTTGTAGAGCTTATAATAGGATTGGAAATATTGGATGTTGCTTCTAAAATGTCTCGTAATTCTTTATATTTAAAGAAAAAATCATCCACTTGCTTAGAGAAATATATACAAAATTGTGACGTCAGTTTATAGATATCCAACGAGAATCATTTATTCTTCTGTTGTTTGGAATTAAAGGTCCAGAGTGATAATCGTTGAGTAACAAGCAAGATGTCTGCCATCTTTTTTCACTAAAGCTTTAACGTAAAACTGGCCCGCCAGCAAATAAGATGGAACAGATGATGGAAGATGCGATATGTTGAAAACCACAGGTTTTAAGTTGTACTCCCCCTGAAATTAAAGTCCAATAAAAAAAGTTCATTCGGATTCCACTAGGGTCAGAAGGTGCTTATTTAAGTTAATTCTAAATAAAAACAATCGAAGACTAATAAGATTAAAAACTGTAAAAATTTTCTATAAAACAGCCTACATATTTTTTAATTATTGTAACTTCACAAAATTACGGCTATTACCAAGTTTCCAAGATGGGACTGAACTAGATGTTCGTAAGAAAATATGGCGAGTAGAAGTAATGTATAAAAGGGAATCAGATGGATAAATAATGAAAGTTTGGTGTTTATATTTATTTAAAAAAATCTAATGGAAACAAAAACCGCTGTGTTCAAACACACAACTTAAAATAATAATGCGTGGAAACCCGAAAAAGTCATTTTCTCTTCTAATACTGCAATTAGTACGTGAATTGGAGAAGATAACACACGCAAAATAAATTCTAATTAATGATAATAATTAGAGATACTTTCTAGTATGTATATATAAAGTCTGTTATGATTTGAATTATTTCAGTTATTTAATAAAATTTTTTTGATACGAAGGGTAAAATAAAATAATACTTAATTTTCCAAGTAATGTGCATCATTATTTACTAATAAACATTTTGAGTCTAATTTGTAAATAAAGGGACACAAGTAACCGTGTCGATTGTGGTCAGTCTTACCTTGATAAACGGACAACTACAAGTAACTGTGTCAGTTGTGGTCAGTTCTACACGTCTTACCTTGGTAAATGGACAACCACAAGTAACTGTGTCGGTTGTAGTCACTCCTACACATCTCACCTTGGTAAACAGATAATCACAAGTAACCGTGTCGGTTGTGGTCAGTCCTACACGTCTCACCTTGGTAAACGAACAGCCACAAGTTACCGTGTCGGTTGTGGTCAGTCCTATAAGTCTCACCTTGGTAAACGGACAGCCACAAGTTGTAGTCAGTCCTACACGTCTTATCTTGGTAAACGAACAGCCACAAGTTACCGTGTCGGTTGTGGTCAGTCCTACACGTCTTACCTTGGTAAACGGACAACCACAATGAACTGTGACGTTTCTTGTGGGGCTTACGCATGTTCCGTCTGTAAATAGGCGGGTGGCACACAGGTCCTCGAAAGTGCAGGAACCCACATCATTTGGCAGACAGGGAATAGGCAGCCACGTTGACAATCCAAAAAGCAACGGTACTTTTTTCATCATCTCTAGTTGAACCTGATAACAAAAACAACTTTCTTATTTCTTACTTTTTAATGAACATTTAACGATTTCATAATAATTAATGAACAACGTAGTTATTCTGATGGAACTGTTATGATGAGGAATTTCTTGTTTGAAAACTGATACTTGTTTAAAAGATTTCTCAGATTCTTAGTTTTGGTGCACAACCTAGTGTTCGCTTGCTGGGCTGCGTATCAGAAAATTAAAAAACAGGCCTCGTTATGCCAACGAGTACGCTCCGCAAGCTTAGTTGTTATAACTATAATAGTTAATTCCACTATCGACTGGTTGCCCTCCCTCTGGTCAGCTGTTCTAAATTAAGGATGTTGTGACTAAAAGTTGAGATCTTTGACCTGACCTTCTAACTTGTATATCCGTTAGATGTTACTTAGGTTGAAACTACCGAAAATTTGGGCTTTATTTTGTCTAGAGATGCAAATATCTATTTGTAACTAATCTGGAGCCAAATAATTTTCATACATTTTCGTTTAAGTGTTCTGCATTCTTGTTAGTTGGATTTCGAAAGGTCGTAAATGAGTACTAATCTTTCCACTCAAGTAAGGTTTTCCATGTGCCAATGGCTATAGAGCCATATGATTTTGGTGTCGTGATTGGCTCTCTTGAAGAAAGTCTAGTCCATTTCAAAAGGTGGTACAAATACTTGTACAATTTGGAATGAGTTACTTTCATTTTTTTTTCTATTCTACGAATGCTACTTGGCACCGAATGGATTCTGGTATATCTCATTTTTAACTGCATTTGATGGTTTTGTTTTGTTTGTAATTAAGCACAAAGCTACACAATGGGCTATCTGTGCTCTGCCCACCACGGGTATCGAAACCCGGTTTCTAGCGTTGTAAGTCCGCAGACATACCGCTGTGCCACTGGGAGGCGTTTGAATGGTAAATCACAATTTTCTTTTTTTCTCTGTGAACGCGAGTAGAAAGCTACTCTTCACCCCAGCACCCACTTAGGTTTGTTTTTGTTTTTTTTTAAAGTTAAGCACAAAACTACACAATGGGCTATCTGTGCTCTGTCCACCACGGGTATTGAAACCCGGATTCTAGCGTTGTAAATCCGCAGCCATATCGCTGTGCTACTGGGGGCCCCACTTAGGTCACAGCAGAATTGTAAGTCGGCCAAAAAATAATACAATAGCAGCAACTTTTACAGTTTTGATTTTAATAAATAAAACGCTTCGAGTCATCATCATGTAAGTTACGTTTTGTAACAATTTTCTGATGATGACTCGATACTATGTGTGGATGACACAGATATGCTTTTCAGTGTTCAAAGAGAATGGAAATTCTGTCTCCAAACTTGATTCGAATTACAAGGACAGCATATGGAACACATTCTGTAAAGTTCGTTGTATCCAAACACTTTGTAGATCATCCCTGCTTGATTACGGATTTCAGAGGGCGCCACCTTACAAAGATTATAACTCGAGATCCGAATGTTTAGAACAAACCACGTGCTCTATGAATTACGATATCACTGTCGGAATTTATATCTATAGAAAAAATAAATATTCTATAGTATTTCACTCACACAGAGAATATCCAACTGCCTAAACAATTCTTTAATTTACTAGTTTATAAAGGTCAGCTCCATGTTGAATCTGGATAAAAAATAAGAACGAAATATGTTACATCAAATCAAATATACCGAAAAAACTATAACAGTGTTTTAAGGGTTAATGATGATCAAATTTCAAACTATTGGTTAAAAAAAACTGCAGTAGAAAATTCCCCATCATCCCTCGTCTACGTGACGAGCCCCCCTCACCTACAGTGCGCGCACATATAATGATTTTCGTATATTTAAGAGTAATAACCACGGATATGATTAACTTGATTATTCTGTTGTGTTAATTATAAGAAATGTAACTGTTTACTTCAGAGAAACGTTACCCACCAAGTTAGAACGAACAACGCCGTTTCTTTTAAGGATTAACAAACGTAACTTTGGTTCCTATAAATTACCTGTTTCATGGAACATTTACTCTATTTTACTTATTTAACATATACTTAAACACCAAACAAAGGGGAATGGCATAACCTGGTGATTAGACTCGGATCGCGAGTTCGAATCCCATCACTAAACATGCTTGTCATTTCACCTTGGGGGGCATTATAAAGCGACGTTCAATCCCACTTTTCGTTGATAAAAGAGTAGCCCAAGAGTTCGCTAGTGGGAGGTGTTGACTGGCTGCTTTTCGTCTAATCTATAACTTCTAATATCAAGGAAACATTTTCAAACTGGAAATAACAACACATCGAAATACATGCACCATCTGACGTTCATCAACAGCATCAATCTCTAGAGATTACCGTAGAAAGTTCACTTAAGACTCAGCGATCTCTAAAGAACTAGCACCTTGTCTGTTGATTACGGACTTATTTATTAATTATTGATAATTTTAGAAGTTTTTGTTCATGTAGAAAAAAACTTGTTTCCTACCGGTAAGGGGGAGGACTGGTTTTGTCTGACATCTAGAGTCATCCCTACACCAATCTGCCCAGGTACTAGGACTGGGTTCGGCTCAATCACAAAATTCTTCACGTACACGGGATCATCTTCATCTCCACAATGTTCGAAAGCTAGTTTAGCGAAACCTCGTCTACCTGTGCTCTAGAAACGAGAAACATATTAGGCTTTCTTGCCGTTCAAACTACACACAACAATCTTTATATCTTAACCTGAATATATACTTATACACCAATATTGTACAAATTAAACCTGAAGATATACTTATACACCATTATTATACAAATTAAACCTGAAAATGTACTTATACACCATTATTGTACAAATTAAACCTGAAGATATACTTATACACCATTATTGCACAAATTAAACCTGAAGATGTACTTATACACCATTATTGCACAAATTAAACCTGAAGATGTACTTATACACCATTATTGTACAAATTAAACCTGAAGATGTACTTATACACCATTATTGTACAAATTAAACCTGAAGATATACTTATACACCATTATTGTACAAATTAAACCTGAAAATGTACTTATAAACCATTATTGTACAAGTTAAATAATGTATTCATTGTTATTATCACTTTTTGTGCTGCAGTCTTAATGACCTTTACACTCATGATGATATGTGTAGATGTTTATGGTTGCCAGGAGACCAGATCGACAAAACACACACGTAAAATGAGTCACAGAGTAGCGTGTGAAGCGATATGAAACTAACGTTTCACTTGATGCAAAATATGTTTGAAAAATCAAATAACTCGTATAAAAACGTAAAAAAATGAAGACAGTAATTCAAAACACATCCTCTAGTGTTTCCACTGCTTTTTGTTGTTGTTTTTTCATCGGAATCGTTACAACAATATTGCTTGCGTTTTCTCTACATCGGAAGTGCTGTAACAGTTGTGAAATGCCAGAAACAAATGTAGAAATATGTTGGTAATTATACAATCAGAAAGGCGAAAGGCTTTCGAAACGTCATCCTCTACAGTTGAGCTGCATAAGTATATTGTATAGTCACCAACATATTTCTACAAGTGTTTCTCTAACAGGCAGTTGCCACCCATTTGCCTAAACTATCTATTAAGGAGTGTCTCCTGTGTTTATTCTCCATTAGAAGTGTTGTTACAATATGCTTACTGAAGAAAGAGTAATTGAAGAATAACTCTTTAAAATACTTCTGCAATCATAGAGGATCAAAACATTTAAAAATAGAACAAACTTGACTATCTTTGTTTCCAAGTGTTTGTATTTATAGCTACCAAGATTATCTGCTGTAACAAGCCTCATGACTCCACCGAAGAACAGAATATTCGACAAATATTCTGTTCTTCGGTGGAGTCATGAGGCTTGTTTGTCGAATATTCTGTTCTTCAGTGGAGTCAGGACGCTTGTTTGTTGGATATTCTGTTCTTCGGTGGAGTCATAAGGCTTTTTTGTCGGATATTCAGTTCTTCGGTGGAGTCATAAGGCTTGTTTGTCGGATATTCTGTTCTTCGGTGGAGTCATGAGGCTTGTTCGACAAACAAGCCTCATGACTCCACCGAAGAACAGAATATTCGACAAACAAGCCTCATGACTCCACCGAAGAACAGAATATTCGACAAACAAGCCTTATGACTCCACCGAAGAACAGAATATCCGACAAACAAGCCTCATGACTCCACCATAGAACAGAATATTCGACAAACAAGCCTCATGACTCCACCGACGAACAGAATATCCAATATCCGACAAACAAGCCTCATGACTTCACAGAAGAAGAGAATATCAGATAAACAAGCCTCATGACTCCACCAAAGAACAGAATATCCGACAATCTTCTGTAAGGTATGACTGGCAAGAAACAATACTAGTATCCAGAGATGACACAGAGTTTAGTGTATTTGACTTTGATTGTCATATGTCATTATAGTGAAGTGTTCCCTTTTTTGTTCCTGAAATGGTTTTCTGCTTTCAGATCAAGGGCCGAACTACATGACCTTGATTTCTTATTGGGTCAGGTCAAGTTTAAACTGATAATCTACTGAGCGAGTTCTAGATTGAAAACAAAATTGGAACATTTTACTCTAATGACACATGACAGGGCAAGTCTAAATTCTTTTAATTGATATTATTTAGAAAAACTTCGATAATATTGTAAAAATACTGAGTTTTAGTTTGCACATATTTTATAACTGTTATGAGACAAATTTATTGTCGACTACTGACTGAACACCAACTAATGTGGACAGAATCGAAGTTCCTAGAGCTTGAGTACTAGGCACAAGACCATTGTAATACTAAATCACCTTCAAAGCGCCGACTTAGTTGAGGAACAACACCAACAACCGAATCCAAGTTAGAGAACACAATTAATTACCGTCAGCTCCTCCAATTTCACCTTTCGACGAGTTCAAACGTTTTTATTCACCACAGCTACAAGGGCTTAAATTTGACGGGTCTCTTTGGAGCCGACATCAGGAACCTGTTTTAGGTATTTTTTTAGTATGAACATTAATTTTAAACATGCTCCGGTTGCATTGTATTTGGCTGACGTAGTCATGTACATTACCCCCCTGAATCCCCATACCGCACCTCCACCTCATTTTTTTACTCGAAATTGGTTACATTTTAGTTACTAGATCTGTTTAATCTCAAAAATAAATTGATTATTTTGATTCCAACATAAACCTGCCCCCCAGTGGCACAGCGGTATGTCTGCGGATTTACAACGCTAGAATCCGGATTTCGATACCCTTGGTGGGCAGAGCACAGATAGCCCATTGTGTAGCTTTGTGCTTAATTACAAACAAACATAAACCAGAACTAAGTAGCCGTGGGTTTCGAAGTATACAAAAACTTCAGAGTTGTCACCAGTAAACTAACTAGCTCACTAACATGAAGACGAAACGTCGTCTCGATGTCAAGAGAAACGGTAGGAGAAGCCCATAGAAACTCCAGCCACATCTAACGGTTCTCTAACGCTGAGCTCATAACCTCCAACTGTCTTATAAGCTCTGCTGGTGACAATTTTCAAATGTCAGTGGTATGGACGTGGTAGTCGATTGGCTTATGGTCAGTGGCATGGACCTGGTACCTCTTTAGTGCAGAAAATCTTGTTAGTTTGTATTTTTAGCGCAAAGCTAAACAATGGGCTATCTGCACTTTGCTTATCGTGGGGAACCGAACCCAGGATTTCAGCGTTGTAAGTCCGTAAACTTACGGCTGACCCACCGGAGAAATGGAAGATCTTGCTTAAGGACATTCGAAAAAATTCACACATGTAAACGAAAAAACGTTAACAGTTCATTTTTAAGATTTTCTTTGCGTTTGGGAAGTGAATGAAAATGTTATTATGGGATAGTTGTTTATAATAAAACTTGTTCCGGTGAAGAGTTAATTTCACATCAAAATATCTGTCATATCATTCCCGATCTGACAAATAAGCTGTCGTTGTTGTTTTTTTTAAATAACTTCATGATTATAAACAATAATGACAGCTTGGGTTGAATTAACACTATGGAATTGGTTATGTAGATATCAGAGTGAATTATATCAACTGTTTTGGTGTTATATTCTGCAACTAACAAGTTCATCCTCAAAAGGTTTCAAAGTATGTTAAATCGTAATAAACGTTTAGTGGTCTCGTCTAATCTTAAGGTTCAAACTGTCAGCCTAAAAATTTTAGTTTCCGTAATGCAGTAATCAACAGATTTTACAGAACCTTAAGAATGAAAAATCCAGTACTTACCCATTTCTGGACTTTATACAGAGCCTTAAGAGTGAAAAATCCAGAACCTACTTATTTCTGGACTTTAAGAATGAAAATTTCAGAACCAACTTGTAAGAGTCTGTAGGGTAAAAATCCAGTACTTACCCGTTTCTGGATAGAATGACTGTTCAGATGATAAGCGAGACGCAAAGCTTTATCTTGGAAGTAGCCCGTCCATGTCGTTACATCCGCTGTTTCAGTGAGCCCAAATATCATCACCACCAGCACCAGTTGAGTAGAAAGTCTTGACATGGCTATCGAGTGGTAGTGGAAACTTTATGTTACTGAAGCTTTCGATTAAATCGATTACCAGCACTAGCAGTTCTTACCGAGTGGCTATTTATATAGGCGTTAACTCCCCCCCCCCTTCTATCGGCCTAAGGCTATTGATCAGTGTTACAATCAGCTCTCACGTGTTTTACCACTAAAAACATCCAGTATATGTAAGTACTTTCAGTTCCCAGCTCGAATCATAGAAACGCATGATGCGAGATGATAAATGCACACTTGCTGGAATGGGTGATCAACCGCGGGCTAGAAATATTGTCCAAGTCAGTTGCCCTACTCCCCTATATTTCAGCTTACGGTATGCGGCCATGCATCAGATTCACGGGGAACCTGACGAGTTAGAAACGTGCTTTTCTTGTACCTCTTTTCACTGCGGCGCCAGCGACTCTTGCCAAAGGCCTTTTCGGTGATGGGCACGCGAACAGGGGTCTTCCGCAAATTGCTACTGACCGGTAAGTAGGTTAAGGTTTTAGCAGAGCACAATAGATTGGTGTTGAACATTCCCCCTAGCGTTAATACAGCATTCCTGAACTGGTTCTTTTCCCACCCCCTCGGACACGGGATATTGACTTATTGGAGTGATTATTATTACAGTAGGGACATTGAGAAAATTTCTAAATTGTATTTATCCCAAAGTAGTACCAGCAAAATTAATGATCGGTTTTATTTTACATGATCAAAATATTATTCTTATAATCTAAATCACACTTTATTCCGTTTTTTAAGAACCCAGACCAAATATTAAAATACTTTTATCGGATCTTATTTGTGGCAGTAAAAAAGAAACAAAAACAGATTACAAAACTTTAGCTCTTCCGACGGTGGATCTACTTCCATCAGGATTTGGACAGGTCCACCTGTTGAGAGTTTTAGATTTTATTTTATTTTTAGATGACTTATCGGATCTTGAATATGGTTATTTTTCTATCATTAACTAATTCAAGTCTGAAGCTTTTCTATTTTGGTGACAAAACAGTGAAAATCCTCAAGTAGCCAAAAAATGTAAAGAGTAGCTTCGAATTTCTTTAATCTTTATACTTTACCCTTTTTATCTCGAGTTTCCTTTGAAAATTAATACGGAAGTGAAGGGCATAATATTATAAAAATAAGCAAGGAAAAAGTTGTTTCGTAATTCTTCTTAGTTTCCATTTTTCTCACCAGTCGTTATTTGTGGTCTCTAATTTAAATCCTTTAAAATCTGAATAGAAAGGAAAGGAATGTATTACTTAGTTAGAGGGCGTTCACAACTTTAGCTATATTGACGAGAGTACAAAATGTACTCTGGAGATAAAGCTCGTACATGCTTTCAGAAAATGTCGAATGGACATCAGTTGCTATCAGTAAGTCACTTACAAACGTACTGACTATCTATGATAACAACTATCTGACCTTTCTGTAAAGCAAAGAAGATTCACTAAAACTTATGTTTTGTTTGCTCGTAAAAATGGTGAAAATGGTGAAAAATTTTAAATATTTTTTTTTCTAAATCGTCATTTCTCAGCGAGAGCTGATCATAAGTATGAACAATTTTCTGAGAACAAGAAAAACAAGAAGTCAAACTGTTTTATGACCTACAGTTAACAAGAAAAATAAGAAGTCAAACTGTATTATGATCTACAGTTAACAAGAAAAACAAGAAGGCAAACTGTATTATGATATACAGTTAACAAGGAAAACAAGAAGGCAAACTGTATTATGATCTACAGTTAACAAGAAAAACAAGAAGGCAAACTGTATTATGATATACAGTTAACAAGGAAAACAAGAAGTCAAACTGTTTTATGATCTACAGTTAACAAGAAAAATAAGAAAGTAAACTGTATTATGGTCTATAGTTAACAAGAAAAATAAGAAGTCAAACTGTATTATGATCCACAGTTAACAAGGAAAACAAGAAGGCAAACTGTATTATGATCTACAGTTAACAAGAAAAACAAGAAGTCAAACTGTATTATGATCTATAGTTAACAAGAAAAATAAGAAGTCAAACTGTATTATGATATACAGTTAACAAGAAAAATAAGAAGTCAAACTGTATTATGATCTACAGTTATAATATTTTAATCAGAATATATTATTGCAATAACTGATCAATATAATGCAAATTTCCATTGGATTATCTACAAAACATTACATCCTCAGTAATCCGAAATACTACGGGATTATCTACAAAACATTACATCCTCAGTAATCCGAAATACTACGGGATTATCTACAAAACATTACATTCTCAGTAATCCGAAATACTACGGGATTATCT
>NW_013667048.1:66061-69045 GCF_000517525.1 Limulus polyphemus
GAATAATAATTTAAAACATTACATCCTCAGTAATCCGAAATACTACGGGATTATCTACAAAACATTACATCCTCAGTAATCCGAAATACTACGGGATTATCTACAAAACACTACATTCTCGGTATTCCAAGCTATCATTAGATTATCTTAAAACACTACATCCTCAGTATTCAAAACTACTACTGGACTATTTTCAAAGTACTATATCCTCAGTAATCCAAACTACTACAGAATTATCTTCAAAATAATAAAACACATTTCAAATACCCTGATGTAGATAAAACGTTCAAATTATACACATATATTTACAGGAGACTTACAGGCCCAAACTTGCCTATTTTTATAAAATTAACTTAAAACTACATGACCAGATATAATTCAAAAGAAGTAAAAAAAAAAACAAGTTTTTTTTAACATACATATATATTTCTAGGGGGACGGAATATAAGACCGCTATTTTTTCTATAAATCAATGGCGCCTTCATGGTGCCCTAGTGGTCCCTCTTTTGAACAGTCCCGAGATTGCAGAAACGTAACATAAGAAGGGCGTCGAAACAAGACATTGTTTGTTATTCTAGCCACGCGAATACAGTATTTTTTTTTTATATATATAATTCCCAGGGTCTAAACACATGCGTTCGAAGCGACAGTCGCAAGTTGTTATGAAGTTCAGTGGTTTATATGTGTGTGAAAAGTGCAACAGTCACAAGTCTATTTCAAATTCAGTGGTTTATATGTGTGTGAAAAGTTCAACACTCACAAGTATATTTAAAATTCAGTGGTTTATATGTGTGTGTGAAAAGTGCGACGGTCAAAAGTTTACTTGTAATTCAGTTTTTTCAATGTGTGTAAAAAGTAAAACAGTCACAAGTTTATTTCAAATTCAGTGGTTTAAATGTGTGTGAAAAGTGCAACAGTCACAATTTAAAGTAGTTTGAATAAAGAATCAACGTTATAAATTAGTAAGTTAGGAATCAAAATAATTTATTGTTGTCGTAATGTTTTACCTCAAACTATTCTAGCGACAAAATAAATAGGATGATAAATTTATGGAAATTTAAGTCACAATTGATTATTCGTCAACTTTTTTTATATTTTTGATAACACTTTTTTGTTAATTGATCATGTAAACCTGAAGAATAAAAGATATTAAAAGAAACTGATCTTCAAATCAAGTACTTTTACATTGTATAAGCCTGATGTATAACTAATTAATGTAAGTGGATGTTTTCATAACTATATTATATAGTTCAGTTAATAACGAGAATTGGTTAAGTCTGATATCAAACTAAGAAATCAAGCTGTGTAAAGAGAAGGACAGTAATTACTAGGGTACAACGCGCTAGAATAACGTTGCAGGCGTTTATTTTTACCTCTTCTCGTGAAATTGAACAGACTGATACATCGAAGAATTAGTACGCTGATTATTAAAATAACCTGACGTTTAGCTGGAAAAACATTTATTGCGAATATTTTAAAATTTAGGGTTTAATTACGTTTCGAAACTGTAGCTTTTATAAAGGATGTGTAAGCTTCCTTCTTACATTTTACAAGCTCGTTTCGCCATCTGTTGGCTTAGTTTGTATTCATGTTTTATTGTATGAACAACCAGATACCATGTACAAAAAACAAACACAACTAACAACCGTCAATTCTGAGTGCGTGCGTATTTATAACAAATTGACATCTTGTTGATTACAGTGCCACCTAGTAGCTAACTTTAAAGTAAAAATAGAATTATATTTCATAAAATTATATTATATTATAGAGTTTATATATAATAGTATAATTGAAACACAGTAATAAGAACAAGGTTAGGAAGAGATGTAACAACTTTAGAAAATGTTTCATTTTCTGACTGGATATTGGACATACAGGGTTTCTAATATATTTGGAGTAAAAGTAGTAATTTAATCATAAAATATATGCGTTACGTGTTATTTCTGCTGTAGTGTCATTTCCATCTTTATTTTACGAGTTTTTTCAATCTGGGTATATGGTAATACACAGTGATTAGAACAACGTTTCCTGTATCCTTAGATCTGAGTCTGGTAGCATGGCCTGGTGGTTAGGGCGCTCTACTCGTAATCTGAGGGTCGCGAGTTCAAATCCTTGTCACCGAATATGCTCACCCTTTCAGGCATGGGGACTTTATAATGTGATGGTCAATCCCACTATTCGTTTGTAAAAGAGTAGCCCAAGAGTTGGCGGTGTGGGCTGTTGACTAGCTGCCTTCACTGCTAATTTAGAACGGCTAGCGTAGAGAGTCGTCCAGTACTTTAGTGCCAAATTTAAAACAAAACAAACACAGTGAATAATAGTACCAAAATAATGAGACTGTTTACTTGCTGCTCATTTATATAAAAAAACGACAAACGAGTATAATCATGTATTTGAAACTTGAACATCCCGTGCGTTTTGGTTCTTTTCAAATTATATAAAGAAAGGTCTAGGCCTTCAAGTCGTCTTTATTGAACTTTTGTTCTGATAATATGACTGTACAATATAAGATTAATTTTCATCTCACGTTACTGCATCTAAAAAGTATTCCGCATATCTAGTTTCTTCGAGGTCAGTTTGGTCAGTGAATGTAAATATTCAAGTACTGATGTTTCGCTGTTCGTTGATGTTGTTTTCTATTACGTGTAGAAAAGACGTATAATTATAGCTTCCGAAACAATTATTGATATACAACTCCTTCTGTCTAAACAGGATGGTATTATCTAGAGATTGTATTATTATTCTAGTACTCTATGGCCCGTTGTTCCTTTAGTTCACTAATGCTAAATTATTATTCTAGTACACTATGTCCGGTTGTTCCTTTAGTTCACTAATGCTCAATTATTATTCTAGTACTCTATGTCCAGTTGTTTCTTTAGTTCACTAATGCTGAAATACTACGGGATTATCTACAAAACATTACATTCTCAGTAATCCGAAATACTACGGGATTATCTAGGGATTACTGAGGATGTAATGTTTTG